>NW_012108986.1:803257-826711 GCF_000951045.1 Mandrillus leucophaeus | reverse complement strand
TAATTTATCCAGCTTCTCTAGGAATATTCTACATATGTGAAATTTTCAAACAACCTCAACTTGTATATGAAATGAACATTATTTTAGGCATAGTAAAATATGTAATACTTATCTCTTAGTTTTTTTCATAAGTCAACTTTGAGCTATAATTTACATAGAATAAAATGCACGAACTTAGGTATATAGTTAGAAGATTTTCAACGATGTATACACCTGTGTAACCACCATGACAATCAAGATATAGAATATTTCCATCACATCCCTTTTTGTAATCAAAACCATATCCTCACCTGTAGTTTCAGGTGATCAGTGATTTCACCACAGATTATATTTGTCCTTTTAAGAATGTCATGTATATGCATACATCCATATTTGTGTCATATATAGTGCATACACATATACACACATCCTCTTTTGTTTTTCCCACTCAACATGTTTTTGAGATTCATCCATGCTGTAGTTCATATTTTCTATCACTGAGTAGTATTCCATTATATGAATATACAACAATTTGCTTATCCATTCACTTGTTAATTCATTTAGGTTACTTTCAATTTTTAGCATTGATGAATAAAGTGATTAACATTTATGTACAAGTCTTTGTTTAGATAGATATTTCATTTCATTTTAATAAACACCTAACAGTAGAACTGGTAGGCCATAAGGTAGATGTACATTTAACATTAGAAGAAACTACCAACACTATCTCAAAGTGGTGTTTTGATTTGCATTTCCCCAATTACTAATAAGCATTTTTCCATGTATTTACTTGCCATCTGTGTATCTCCTATTGTGAAGTGAGCCTTTGTCTATTTAAAAATGTTTTCTTGTCTTTTTATTGAGTTCCATGAGTTTTTTGTTAATATATTCCAGATATAAGATCTTTGTCTCAACAGTTTCTCCCAGTGTGTAGGTTACTTTTTCATTTAATGGTATCTTTTCAAGAGCAGTTTTTAGTTTTGAAGAAATCCAATTTATCCATATTTTTCTTTCATGGTTATTACTTTTTGTGTTCTAAAAAACTTCTGCCTGCATCAAGATTTCTCTCATGTTTTCTTTTTCACTTTCACATTCAGACTTATAATTCTCTTTAATTGTAAGCATGAATAATTTTATGGGCAGAGGTAAGGTCAAAGTTAATTTTAAATATGGACTGAAGTAGGTTCATAGTTAATTTTCTTCCATATGGACATTCAGTTGATTCAACATCATTTGTTGAAAAGATATTCCCTTTCCACATTGAAATATCTTAGCACTTTTGCTGAAAATCAGTTGACAATATAGGGTCTACTTCCAGACTTTCTAGTGTTCCACCAATTTGTCTATTCTTTCACAAATACCACATTATCTTATTTACTATTAGAAATAAGTCTTAAAATCAGGTGATGTAAATCCTCCAAGTCTGTCCTTTCTCAAAATTGGCTCTGCTCTTCTAGGGCCTCTGTATTTCCTTCTAATTTTGAAATCAGCCTATCACTTTCTATAAAAAAATTCTGCTGAGATGTTGAATCTCTAAATCAATTTGGAGAGAACTGACAGTTTAACAATATAACATGGTATATCTCTTCATTTATTTAGGTCTTCCTTAATTTTTCTGAGCAGTTTTGAGTTTTTGGTATAGAGGTCTTGTGTGTTTTTGATTAAATTTGCTCATTTTTTGATGCTTTCACAAATGAAACTAAAATCTTAATTTTAAGTGTCTGTTGCTAATACATAAAAATACAATTGATTTTTAAAGTATTAAAATTGTACCCATGCCTTATTAAATTCACCTTATTTCTAGTAGTTTTTTGGTGGGTTACCTAGGATTTTCTAATCTAAGCTGAAAATCATGTTTTCATCTGTGAATATAGGCAGTTTTACTTATTTCCCATCTTTATGCTTCTTATTTCTGCTTTTGCCACTGGCTAGGGTATTTGGTAAAATATTGAATAGAAGTGGTAAGAGTAGACATCTTTGCCTTTTTCCAAAACTCAATGGGAAACTTTCAAAATATTACCATTTAGAATAATGCTAAGGTTTTTTGTTGTTGATGATGATTCCCTTTATCAAACTAAGAAAGTTGCCTTCTATTCCTAGTGTGGTAGCGGTTTTCATAAAGAATGACTACTATATCTTCTTAAGCATTAAACAGATATTAACCTATAAAAGGGGGTGTGATTATGCATAGCCATTATTGTGAATAATAGTATGAATAACCGTTACTGTGATAAGAGAGCCAATGAATGGCAGCAGACGGAAGAACAACAGACTAGGAGTAAAACTTAAGACAAAGCAAAACAAGACAAAATCTATTTTCTCACACAGCTCTGCACTCTTAATTGATTAGCCCTCTTAATTGTACTTTTAATTGATTAGGTCAAGGCAAATAATCATAAAGGGCTTCAGTTACCTTATATGTAAAAGAAAAGTATCATATGGCCTTCCGACACACAGGGCAGTATGTGAGAACATTATACACCCTGCCAAGGGTACATAAACTACATGTTCCTATTCTTATGCTTCTTGATCTCCTGTTTTAATTTCATCTCCACTTCAATACAAGGCTCCCACTATAACATCCCTCTTTGAGTGCACCTCTAAAATAGGCATTCTTAATTGGAGGTATGGAGTATTTAGGTGTATGAATTTAGAGGATGCAAGATGTCTGTCTTCAGATTAAAAATGAAGTCTGTGGTTTTTAAAAAGATTAATAAATACTACTCTAAAAATGTCTTCCATGCTAATCTTCTAATATGTTTCTGTTAATTTGTGTAAGCAAACTGTTAAGAAAGATGTTAACCAGGATTAGTGACGGTCTATGTCAGCCAGGCTCAGAGTCCTGGTTTTCATATATATCGCCTTTCCATATCCACAGCTTTTGTATCGGCAGATTCAACCAATGGTGGATTGAAAATATTTGAGAAAAAGAATAATACAACAATTAAAAAAATAAAAAAATTAAAAATATAGTATAATAACTATTTACCATAACATTTGCATTGCATTAGGTATTTATAAGGAATCTAGAGATGATTTAAAGTATAAGGGAGAAGTGTGTAGGTTATATGCAAATACTATACTATTATATACTGTAACCGTAAGGACTTGAGTATCCATGGATTGTGGTGTCCACAGGTGCCCTACAGAACCAATCCCCCACAGATACCTAGGGATGACTGTACTTCCAGAGTTGCTAGAAGGCTTAATTCCTACATAGGAATATTACTGTATGAAATTTAAAGTACTGTTTTTCATATGTATGTTTGATTACATGAAAGAACCAAGTTTCTTAATAAAAGGCCCAATATGGCTACAGTTAAAATAGCACACCCAAAGCAGGCAGAGAGGAAATGCCAAGAACTATTCAAATGCCCAGCCTATGTCCTAACTTCATATGGGCAAATAAGACTTAGAAAATTCTTGATAATTAATCATTAGGGAAATGCAAATCAAAACCACAATGAGATATCCCCTCCCACCCATTAGGGTGGATACTATTAAAAAAACAAGCAAAAAAAAAAAAAAAAAGAAAGAAAGAAACAGAAAATAAGTGTTGGGAAAGATGTAGAGAAACAGGAATCTTTCTACATGTTTAACAGGAATGTAAAATGATGCAACTGATCTAGAAAACAGTATGGTAGTTCCTCAAAAAATGAAACAGAGGTTTACCATATGATCCAACAACACTACTCCTGGGTACATATCCAAAAGAAACAGGATCTCAGAGAGATATGTGTACACCTGTGTTCACAGCAGCACTATTCACAACAGCCAAAAGATGGAAGCCACAGAAAGGTCCCTTGAGGGACGAACGGATAATACCATGTGGTAGTGTACATACCTATAATGGAGTATTATTCGGTCTAAAAAAGGAAGAAAATTCTGACACATGCTACAGGACAAATGAACCTTGAGGATATTAGGCTGAGTGAAATAACCCACTCACGGAAAGTAAAATACTGTATGATTTCACTCATAGGAGGTATCAACAGTAGTCAAACTCACAGAAACAAAGTAGAAGGGTAGTTGCCAGGGGCTGGGGAAAGGGGAACTTGTCTAATGGATATAGAGTTTCGGTTTTGCAAGAGGAAAAAATTCTGGCGATTGGATGCACAATGTGAATATATTTAACATTACTGAACACTTAGAAATAGTTAAGATGGTATATTTTAAGATATATTTTATCGCACACCTGATATACTTCTACCAAGTCTAAATGTAGTTAAGACCACTAACAACTCATGACTTAAAACTCTGATCTTTGAAGCAACTCACTACTAAACTGAAATTTCAGAATTATTAATAATGTTCCAATAACTCTTCAAGACCCCTAACAACTGACACTGATTGATGATTTTGTGCTCATGGCATTATATAGTTCAGAGAACATAACTAAGACTCTCACCCAATGCTAGAATAAATACCACCTTGACATCAGGACAAATGAGAGGATTCAAGATTGTGCTACAGGATTTTAAAATGTGTGAACACTGTTCTGTAAAAGCACAAAATTAGTCCCTCCCCCCACTAACATTCCCTACAATAGCAAAATAAAAGGGCCTAACCTCTAATTCTTTTTCATCGAAGTACTGTAGCCACTGAAGAGGAACAACTTCATTAAAACCATCAAGGAAAGCTTTGGTCTGTTCTTGTACTCCTCGAGAAAAACGCCATTCTGTCATTAAACTGAAAATAAAGATGGTATTTAAAAATAGGTAATTTATATGTGAAGTAAAATACTTAAAAACACCAAGAACTTCTATAGTTCTTTCTCTTTTTCTAAATATGCCACATATATATATACACATATAAATGTGATGTGTGTGTATATGTATGTATGCACATAATTTTAGAGTTAACACATTCGAGGAAATCAGTTCTAGCACATTGGCAACTATTAAAAAGGATGCTTTTAAGATAAATAGGAAAGAAAAAACAGAAAAAAGAAAGAAAATAAATAGGAGGTTCCTCACTATTTAGTAAGATAGCCAAATTCTAGCACTAATTATTTCCTGTTTATATCTAGACAAATACATCCAAACATCATGTGCTCACCGGGAAAGGAATAGCTAGTCATTTAACAGGCTGTCCTTACACCAAGCATTGCCATGACAGACCTGAGGACTCTGACTCAAAGCCTTCCACACCAGGGAGGCAAGGGATTGTCTCAGTAGTATGTAATGACCATATGTCCACAGGCCATGGACTGGTGAGGGCTTATCGTCTGAGAGGGCTTAAGGCTGGAGAACAGGTTCTTTACTTGCTGGTTTATTGGAAAACATGAAGATTTCCTAACTAGAATAGAAGAACTCAAGATGAAAACAAAACATTCTGAAGAGACACATATAAAGCAGCTATAAGAGCACGGAAGTATGATAGAAATGAAATAAGGAAGAAAATGTGTCAGTGACACAAAATCTGTAATAAAAGGAGATTCCAAAAGGAGGTGGATCTGGAAAGAACTACCTAGAGAAGCAGCATACACTACCTCATACAGAGAAGCCACAGATTCTAGCAGATGAAAAGAAAGCCAAGCTGTTCCCACTCCTCTCATTTCTAACTGTTCTTTTTGTTTTCTAGAGGAAGCTGGCCTTATGCTTTTCTAAGGCTGCCTCTAAAACTTTTCTTCAATTCCTAAACCCTCTTTGTCCCGTATCCTCAACTCCAACTCCAACTTTTCTTCCCATTTGTCCACAAACGTGTTCAGACTATTCTTTTCCAAAAACCCTTCCTTTAACCCAGTGTCTCTTTTAAATTACTCTCTGTCCTCTCTTTACCACCACACTCATTATAAGAGTACACCACACTCAGTGTTTTCACTTGCTCACCTTCTATTCAACCAAATTTTAAACCAAGGTAATTTTAAACCTGGCTATCATTGTAGGCTTCACTATAGCCACTAATTCTCACCATCAACTTATCCCCTTAATACGTCAATTCTGCTCTTGCTGTTTTCCCTGTCCCAAAATCTCCCTCTATCAGGCAAGCTTTCATGTATCTTTTTTTTTTTTTTCTTTTAACATAAGGTCTCAGTCTGTTGCCTGGTTCACTGCGGCCTTGACCTCCCTGGGCTCAGGTGATAGTCCCACCTCAGCCTCCCTAGTGCCTGGGACTACAAGCACATGCCACCATGCCCAGCTAATTATTCTTAACATTTTATTTATTTATTTATTTTTGTAGAGATGAGGTTTCGCCACGTTTCTCAGGCTGGTCTTGAACTCCTGGGCTCAAGTGATCCGCCCACCTCAGCCTCCCAAAGTGCTGGTATTACAGGCAGGAGCCACCAGCCTCTCATGCATCTTTTAAGATGTAACCTAATACATAATGTCTTATGAAGTACTTTCCTGACTCCTCCCAGTAGAAACAATACCTCTCTTCCTACTTTAGATTCCAGTGGTACTTCATATATATTTCTACCATTCATTTACTTATAGCTTCACTGATGGCCTATTTTGTGCACTAAAAATAAGGTATCACAACTAAACAAGAGTGTTATCATATAATTCTCAAAAGCAGGATTAAAAAATAAGACTAAAGTCTGTTATTATTTGAAACTGAAACAAAATCCTCCAAAAATTGCTGCATTCATGATTAGCTATGAATAGTATTACAGTGGTAAAATGTTTTGAAACAGTGCTTAACTTTACAGAAAGTGAATATAAATCTTACATGGTAAGATTTTATTTAGACTGCTTTTGATATTTGAAACCACTGACAGCATTTTTTTAACCACTCAGGTTGTGGTACTTATTTTTGTTGGACTTTGTGGAAGGCTCAGGCTTAACAAATAAAAAAAAAAGTCCAGTGCCTTATGCATGATCTTTCTGAATATATTTTCCTCAAAATCTAGTGTTACTGTTTTTTTCCAACTAGTGTAATAAATGCACGCTGCAGAACAAAGCAAAACAAAAATATCTAACAGAGTACAAAAGTACAAAAGAAGAAAATCAGCTATTGCTAATTTCTCTCACTCAGAGATGACTGGTTTAGCAGAAAAAGAAGAGGCCAAGAATGTCAAGCTAAGAAGGGTACATTGAAGTTGGTAAGCAGAAACACCAAGGATGTAAATTTGAAAGGCCATAGCAATTTACAAGAAGGGAAAAAAGAATGGCTGTGACATTTTACAAAAGCCACATAGCAATATCTATTAAATACTTTTTGACCAAGTAACTTCACTTTTTAAAAATCTAGCCCACAAAACAAGTAGCAGGATGTATGGATTCATGCTTAAGGAAGTTTTCTGCTGTCTTGTTTGCAGTGGCCCAAACTGGACACAACCTAAATGATCTCTATTGACAGGAATAGCTGAAAAATATAGGAAAAAAACCACCCCAGTTTACCTAGCTATTAAAAAATGAGCTAGATTTAACTGTACTGTCCTTAAGACAAAAAAGTAAGATACAGAGTAATGTGTATAATCCAATCCCATTTTCAAAACAAATATAAAAAACAAAAAATCTGAAAGAGACAGAGATGACAGCTAGCATCTAAGAGGGTGAAAATGGTAGTACTATTCATAGAAGACATCAGTAGGAGAAAATATCTAGGAAAAATGAAAAGTTTGATTTTAGACCTATGACATTTTAAGATGGGTCATCTGTAGTTCACGTGTTGGCAAATTACGGCCCGTGGGCCTAATCATCTGGTTTTTTTGTCCCCAGCATTTGAGCTAAGAATAGTTTTTACATTTTAAAAAAATGACTGAAAAATATTAAAAGTATTTTGGGATATGAAAATCATACAAAATCAAATTTCAGTGTCTACAAGTGTTTTACTGGAACACAGCCACACATCTATTTATACACTGTCTATGGTTACCTTTACACTATACCACAGAGGTGAGTAGTTGCAATAAGAAATGTGGCCTGTAAGCCTAACAAGTTTACTGCCTGGTTCTTTCCTGAAAATGTCTGGATTTACCTGGCTGGCAAATGGAAGTTATTTCTAAAGTTCAGATATAACTTTAAACAGAAAATTGAAGCTATGTTAGCAGAATATTTAGATAAGCAGGTTGAAATAAAATCTTGGAAAAATGCCTACATTTAGGAAATTGGAGATTTAGAGAACCGTCATTAAAAAAGTGCAAGTGACCAGGAGTGGTGACTCATGCCTGTAATCCCAGCATTTTGGGAGGCTGAGGAAGGAGGATGACTTGAGGCCAAGAGTTTGAGACCAGCCTGGGCAATACAGTGAGACCCTGTCTTTACAAAAAAAACAAAAACAAAAACAAAAACAAAAACAAAAAAACCATTGTTTTAAATTAGCTGGGAATAGTAGTATAAGCCTGCAGTACCAGCTACTCAGGAGACTAAGGCAGGAGAATAGCTTGAGCTCAATGGTCAACCATGCCACTACTACAGCCTGAGCGACAGAGTGAAACCCTCTCTGAAAAAAAAAATTTTAAAACAAGAGAATGTAAGGAAAATCAGTATGACATAGGATCATGGAATTCAAGAAAACACTGAGTTTCAAGAAAGAGGCTATGGTGAGCACTATTTAAAAACCTAAGTTAAAAAAGGGAAAATGACATGGAAAGGGAAATGGTAGAATGGTTACAGCAAATGGCAGTGGGAAAATGAAGCAACATACATTCTCTTTTTTCAAGAGCACTGGTACTGGTGAGAAGAACTTCCCAAAGGCATGAAAAGGGGATGAAATTAAGGGTACAGAGAAAGGATTTAGTTCTGAAGTGTTCTAGAAATTAAGCTTAATAAGGTATATCGCCTTACCCAATATATTCATCTTTGTTCTCCTCAGTCACCAGAATATTGGAACCTCCCAATTTCAGGTCATGTGAAGTAACTTTTCCCAAAATCTCCATGTCAACAGAAAAGTACATTTCTAAGCCACATTCTTCAATGTTGTTATCTCTGGGTGAAATAAATATATATACACCAATTAACAAAATGAAACAAAATGAGTTTCAAAAAAATGACTTATTGCAAAACAAAATCTTCAAACCTTATCCAGATAAGGGAGTTATAAAATTCAGTATCAATAGATTCCAAATCCTTAATAGTAAGTTTTTTACTTAACATACGCTTGTAGAATGGTAAAGAGAAACCAGTATCGATAAACTTTCCATGAAATAGTGCCTGCAAAGAAAAATGAAAAATTTTATTTAAAATTTGCAAAATAACAATTTCTTAGAGAACAATGATAACAGAAAAATCATGAGACTTTACAAGTAAACAAAGCATTCAGTAAGTGAATGGCATAAATCATGAAAACTAAAATATTATATAAAATGCTAGGTATGAAAAACAAAGTTAAAACAAAATCTATTTTATACATACAGCTATATAACATGTATCAAAAACTGTATAGGATGATACAAGACTTCTGTTACCATACCCTGCCTCAATCTTCCTAAATGTTTTATAAATTGAATTAACCTAATTGGATAACGAAATAGAAAAGGGCTCTGTGCACCTGAAAAGGCAGCTCCCCCGTTCCTTTCTTACTCTCACTGCTGCATGTGAGGCTTTTAGGACTAACCTCACTGTGCCTTTGCTCCTATTCAGAACAGCCAACCCAGGAAGCCCCAGACTCCCAGCAATGTGAGGGAACTAAAAAAATCCACTGAAGCTATCAATACTACCTTAGCCCCCTCATGAAGTTATGTCTTCCCTTACTCAGTTTAGATTCCATAGTCAATCATTAAAATAACTACCTTCAAGGTGGGGCGCGGTGGCTCACACTTGTAATCCCAGCACTTTGGGAGGCTGAGGCAGGTGGATCATGAGGTCAGGAGATCAAGACCATCCTGGCTAACACAGTGAAACCCTGTCCTTACTAAAAATACAAAAAATCAGCTGGGCATGGTGGCACGCACCTGTAATCCCAGCTACTCAGGGGAATGAGGCAGGAGAATTGCTTGAACCTGGGAGGTGGAAGTTGCAGAGAGCCAAGATCACACCACTGCACTCCAGCCTAGGTGACAGAGCAAGACTCTGTCTCAAATAATAAAATAAAATAACTCCCTTCAAACCCTACCTCCGCCAGTGTATTCTAGCAAAATCCCAAGCGCAGCTAAATTCAACTCTCAGGTTACTCAATGTCTGTACCTAGGCAATGGAACATGCTAGAAATGCATAAACAACCAAGCTGACTCCTCCATGACCAACAGTCATATTTCATCACTGGTTTGTTTCCTGGTAATCACATTTCCCACTGCATTCACTCTCCCACTTTCCTAGATGACTATTTCATTCCTACCCCTCTTTCCTCAAATACTTACTTCTCCCTGCTCCTTATTCTGAGTTGATGATCTTACTTCCTATTTCACAGAGGAAACAGAAGCAACCACAAGAGAACTTTTGTGTGTTCTACTGTATCTGCTCACTACTAGCATCTGAATGCATATAATCTTATTACAGATAATCTTTCTATCAACTAGTATGTGTGCTAAATAAATCTCTTCCTCTCTCCAACTCAAGTCCATTGCTCTCATATTCCTTATATTCTGACTTTATCAAATTCTTTATCCTCTAACTTGGTAGTATGGTTTAGATGTTTCTCTCCTCCAAATCTCATGTTGAAATGTGATCCCCCAGCTGGCTTCTTCATACAGAAGAATGAAACCAGAGTGCTACCTCTCATCATACACAAAAATTAACTCAAGATGGACTAAATACTTAAATGTAAGACCTAAAACTATTAAAATCCTAGAAGAAAACCTAGGAAATGCCCTCTTGATATTAGCCTTGAGAAAAAATCTTCTAAGTCCTCAAAAGAATTGCAACAAAAACAAAAATTGATAAATAGGACATAGTTAAACTAAAGAGCTTCTGCACAGCAAGAGAGGGAGTAAACTAACCTACAGAATGGGAGAAAATATTCATAAACTATGGATCCAACAAAGGTCTAATATCCAGAATTCATAAAGAACGTAAGCAAATCAACAAGAAAAAAGAACCCCATTAAAAAGTGGGCAAGCATAAACAGACACTTCTCAAAAGAAGATATATAAGCAGCTGCTGGGTGTGGTGGCTCACACCTGTAATCCCAGCACTTTGGGAGGCTGAGGTGGGTAGATCACCTGAGGTTAGGGGTTTGAGACTGGCCCAGTCAACATGGTGAAACCCCATCTCTATTAAAAATACAAAAATTAGCTGAGTTTGGTGGTGCACGCCTGTGGCCCCGGCTACTCAGGAGGTTGAGGCAGGAGAATTGCTTGAACCCAGAAGGCAGAGGTTGCAGTGAGCTGGGATAATGCCACTGCATTCCAGCCTGGGTGACAGAGTAAGACTCTGTCTCAAAAAAATAAAATAAAAGACATATAAGCAGCCAACAAATACATGAAAAAATGCTCAACATCACTAATCATCAGAGAAATGCAAATCGAAACCACAATGAGACACCATCTCATACCATCATACCAGTCAGAATGGCTTTTGTTAAAACATTAAAAAATAATAGATGTTGGCAAGGCTGCAGAAAAAGAAGAGACATATACTTTGTTCAGAATGTAAATTAGTTCAGCCACTTTGAAAAGCAGGTTGGAAATTTCTCAATGAACTAAGAGTTGAACCACCATAAGAATCAGCAATACAGTTACTGGGTATAGATATCCAGAGGAAAATAAATTGTGCTACCAAAGGACGCATGCACTGTACATTTGCCACAGCGCTACTCACAATAGCAAAGACAGAATAAATCCAGGTGCCCATCAGTGGTGGACTGAATAAAGAAGATGTGGTACATAAGCACCATGGAATACTATTCAGCCATACAGAGAATGAAATCATATCCTTTGCAATAACACAGATGCAGATGGAGGCCATTTTCTCAAGCCAACTACCGAATACTACATGTTCTTACATACAGGTGGGAGCTCAGCACTGGGCACACATGGACATAAAGATGGGAAAACTAGACACCTGGGGATTACTATGGGAGGGAGAGAGGGAGGAAGGCAAGGGTTGAAAAACTACCTATTGGGTACTATGCTCACTACCTGAGCATGATGGGTTCAATCACACCCCAAACCTCAGCATCATACAATATAACTTTTTAACAAACCTGCACATGTACCCCCCGATTCTAAAATTAAACCAGAAAAACAAAGAAATTTGACTTGCAATGAAGAGATTAATGCCCTGGTGAGTTCTCACTCTATTAGTTCCCTACAGAGCTGGTTGTTAACAAGAGTGTGGCACTTCCTCCCCACCCTTGCTTCCTCTCTCATCATGTGACTTTCATACACGCTGCCTCTCCTTCTGCCATGAGTGGAAGCAGCCTGAGGCCCTCACCAGAAGCAGATGCTGGCAACACGCTTCTTGTACAGCCTGCACAGTCAAACAAACGCCTTTTCTTTATAAATTATCCACCCTCTGGTATTCTTTTACAGCAACACAAAACAGACTAAAATATTTAGTCATCACTATCAGCAATACAAATGTTTTATTCTCCTCCCATTTCGACTCCATAAGCATTTCTAGTTAGTGACCAATTCCCTACGATTCCTTGTTTATATTTGCTGTATCCACTCTCCCTCCATTCTCTCTTGATTTTACTCTCATCAGTCTTTCCACCCTACCACTCATGAATAATCTTCACCTTTGCAGATACAATGGTCAAATCGCAGGCTTCATCTTGCTCAGCCTATCAGTAACATACGACAGGGCTGATCATGTCTTCCTTCTTGAAACACACTTCCTTCTTCCCTTGTCCTTTGGGGACCACTCCTATTTGATTCTACTACCTCAGAACTTTTGCTGGTTACTTATCTCCCTGACTTATAATTGTCCTTGAACAACTTCTTCATCCACACTCACTCTGTAAACAATCATATTGCCTTTTAATACTCTCTGTGTGCCAAGAATTCCCAAATGCCTATCTCCAAATTAAATATCCTTTCATTGCCAGACTTATACCTCCAACTATCTCTTTTACATCTCCATTTGGATGTCTACTTCAAACTTAACAAGCCAAACCTAAATATTCTTGATTTCTCCCACCCCCAAAATTTGCAACCAGACAACCTGGCCATAAGTATTGTTGCCATACTTGACTCTCTCTCACACCCTGCATCTAATCTGTCAGAAAACTGTTAGTTCTAACTTTGCAATATACCCAGAATCCAAACCACTTCTCACTTCCTCCACTGCTAGAAGACACAAGTCCAAGCCACTATTATCTTTCACCTGGATTGTTACAAATGATTTTCCTGTTTTTATCCATGTTTTCCTATGCCCCCAATTATAGTCTGTCTTCTACATGCCGGTAAAGCAAGCTTAATAAAATTTAAGTCAGATCATGTTAGTTAGATCATGTCACTCATTGCCCTACTCAACTCTTACATGAATTTCCTAAAGGTCCCAACACAGCATCTCTCAATCTCATCTCCTACTACATTCTCTCTCATATCCTCTGCTGCAACTATACTGGTCTCTTTCTCAATCAAGAATGCACTCCCACATTAGAGCCTTTGTCTTGCTGTTCCCTAAGCTTAGAATAGTCTTCAAGGTATCTGCATGATTCAGTCCCTAGCTTTCTTCAATTTCTGTTCATGTGTCATCCATCAGTGAGGCTTCCTTTAACCATATAAAAAAAGCAACACATTCTTTCCTTCAGAATGTATCTATTGATTATTTGTTTCTATCTAATGGAATTTAGGTCCCTGAGAACAGGGACGTGTATTCTTTTCATCTCTGGAGCCTAGAACAGTGCTTGGCATTACAGTAGGCTGTCAATAAATTTTTGCTGAATGAATTAATAGGTAATAAAGTGCAAATAAATAGGTAAATAAATAAATACAAACACTTCCCAAAAGACAATAGTTCCATAAAGGCTTCTGCAAAGCTCTAAAAATTCCAAAAACAATCAAATACAATTATTAGATAGCTAAGATTTTCCTTGTATTGAAAAGCAGGCTGGGAGTGGTGGCTCACATTTGTATTCTGAGCACTTTGGGAGGCTGAGACAGGTGGATCACTCGAGCCCAGGAGTTTGAGACCAGCCTGGGCAATATAACGAAACCCCATCTCCACTAAAACTACAAAAAAATTAGCTGGCATGGTGGCATGAGCCTGTAGTCTCAGCTACTTGGGAGGCAGAGGTAGGAGGATTGTTTGAATCCGCAAGGGGGAGGTTGCACTGAGATCATGCCACTGCACTCCAGCCCGGGAACAGAGTGTGATCCTGTCTCAAAAGAATTAAAATTTTTTCTATTAAAAATAAACAAATAAAAGTAGTCATACTATAAATGAGTTTTAATTTTAAAAATGAAAGGACTTTTAAAGACTAAGTGGCTGTATAAACATAATCTTCATATTCATAATCTTGATTTTATACAGGTACTCAAAAAATGTATTTTTATACTCTCCAGGGAAACTTTATTGGTAATAAAATTTGTGAATAGCAAATATAATGCTTATCTTTTTTTTAAAAAAAAGACTTCTCTAATACATTTGTAACAAATTTAAATAAATAAAAACAATAAAGTCAAGAACTCACCATGGCAATAAAACGACCAATGAAACAGAAGTATGAAAGATGGTCTGGATTAATGGTTGATGCTGGATTTATCTGCAGACAATAGTTGTTCTTGCCCGCATACTCAAATAAGCAATACATTGGGTTCAAAACTTCATGTGAAAGCAAGAAAAACCATTCTCTATAAGAAAGTAAGTCAAGGTTATTTTTTAGCATTAATATGTGAATTTAAAAACAGATCTTAAATATACTCATATATACATCATACCTCTGGCTCAATAGTCTTTAAGAACTCCACTGCCCAATTCCTCAGCCCTCCATCCATGTTCTTCTATGATCTGGCTCTCCATTTTAAGTTACCTGCTAGTTTCGATATGGCCAAACTACAAATTCACTGATCCTCATACAGATATAACATGCTTATTTGTATGCCACACTTTTGTTTGGATATGTCTCCTCAACTTCAACTCAGCTTAAATCCCACTTCAACAATTTTTGAAGCAATTTCCAGTGTATATGTATTAATATCAGTCACTGAATACTCTGTGGTAACAATCTCACAATATTAATTCATTTTTATGCACATGACTTGCCCCATCCATCAGACTGTAAGTTTCTCAAAGGCAAAAGCCATGTATTTTTTGTATTCTTAACTCTTACAAGCACTCCAGGACATATATACAATAGGTTTTAATATACATTCGCAGGTGATACTGAGATACACAGCACTGCTGCTATAGAACAGTTTTAACTTTATTGTCACTGCATTAAAAATGAAACTAACATTTAAAAGGTTAAATCTTTAAATATGATAAGCAATCTCTAACCTTTTAGCACTCATTTTAAAGTCCAATATACGAAATCTTCAACTAGATAAAGGTATTACAAGATAAACCCAATCTCTAAAAGATTCTTTTCAACAGCAATTTCTTCTAAAGAAGGGTTCCAAACTCAAATGCTTACAATGGTCTGTGAGTACAAGGGGCTTCCTTCTCTCACATTCTCTGCTTAGCCACAATCCTCCATTCCTTACATCCCTGCTAAATTATCGGTGTTAAGGAAGAAGAATTTCTAGGCATATTATCGTAGTCCTCAGACAACTGGGCAGCGGTGGACACTGCAGTGAAACAGAGCATATGCTAACCTACAGGGGAAACAGTGACTCTGATTCAGCCCACTGACGCCACGTGAGAAGGCAGGAT
The DNA here is from genome assembly GCF_000951045.1 of Mandrillus leucophaeus. Taxonomy (NCBI): domain Eukaryota; kingdom Metazoa; phylum Chordata; class Mammalia; order Primates; family Cercopithecidae; genus Mandrillus; species Mandrillus leucophaeus. The sequence continues at coordinate 811,088 of NW_012108986.1, read as the reverse complement.
TGTGGGTCGAGTGTTTTAAAGAGAAGTCAGAAATCTTCATTCTTAGGCATAATCTAATGATTTTCAAATGTCATCAAGTAATTTAAAAACTGTAAAATCACAATGAGGGCCACCTCTATGTAGGCTAGATCTGGTCTGGCAGCCTGTTAATAAATGCTTTTCTAAAACTTTTAAAACACAATCGCTGATACTGCCTGAAGGGTAGAGAAGGGAGTCCCTAAACAAAATCAACTAGAAATGGTAAACACCAATTCTTAAAACTAAGTCCAGTTGTAACATAGTAGTAGTTGAACCAAGTGACATCCCCCTATGATGAGGCTGAAGTAAGACATGCCCCAGGTAAGAGGACGGAGCAGGTCTAGTGAGAGTGTGTTTAGACACATATATAAAAACTAGGAATAAATCCTCCAGATGCTTCAGATAATTTTTAGCAAACAACAGACCAGAGGAAACTGAATCAATTCAAAAGAAGAATGGCTAAAACATGGCATCTAAACTTTCCCCTGATGCTAGCAGAAAAGGAAGAAAAATTCCTAACTAGCAAGAGGCAGAAGAATTAACTTTCAACATATTCTTCTCAATACTCTCAAATAAACTGAAGAGACACAAGAGGTTGAAAAAATTATGAGACAACAGATGAACTAGCAGAGCCTAAAGAAGAAAATGAAGAAAACAGTAAAACCACTAATGAAGAAAAACCACATTAGAAGCAGCAAAACGTAGGGCAGTACTGCAAACAGTGACATGAGGATAGGCTTGAGAAAAATCAAAGTAAAATGGAAAAGCACAAAGATAAAAATGATCAGAGAAAAGATGACAGACATGTAAGACTGACAAAGGAGATTCCACATACCCATGACTGATGTTCCTGAAGAAAAATGGAACAAACGGAACAGAAAAAATATTCAAAGACATAATAGAAGAAAACTTCCCTGACATTAAGGAAGATCTTAACACATTCCTAAAAAAAGATACAAAACAATCAACAGTGAAATTATTGAACTTCAAGAAAAAGGACTGTGTGGGCACCCAGAGGAAAAATAAGGTTCCTAGAAGGGGCTGGCCTCACACTTCACAGTACTAACATTCAGTGCTAGAAAACAGTAAAGCAATGTCTGAGTATTAGAAAAACAAGTGTGCGAGAAATTTATATCTAGTGAAATTGTTGTTTATATGTAAAAGCAACAGAGAACATTATGCAAAGACTGTAGGAATATATCAACCCTGTAAACTCTTTAATAAACCATTTCATGAATCTAACCCACCAATACACGAATTAAATAAAAAATTTAGGAATAAAAAATCATGTTATGGAGGAACTGGCTATATTCATTAAAACCATCAAAATATAAAACTTAGACCAAAATAGTTGAGGCAAATAAGGGCTCAGACAAGAATGTAAATGTTAATAAAGACACATTGTAAACATACCATACTTCCTCATTTCTAAGATGTACCTTTCTTATGTCTGAACATTTCTGAAATTGAGATAAACTCACAATAGATGCAATATGAACATTTATTGTGATAGGCAGTGTTTTGTTTCTGGAAAAGTCTAATGATGTTGTAATGAGGAAATATGCTAATATAAACAAAACTCTGATAATTCCACATATATTATCACATATCTGTTCCCACCAGTTGTACTTGATTCTGTATCTCTTTTTGCCAGCTGTGTTAAAACTGTGATTTTGTAATTCTGTACACCTCTAAAATGAGTTCAAAAAAGGAGTTGTTTTTATGAAAAGCAAGTTTGAATTCTTTAGAAAGATTTAATCAAAATGTTTTGCTAAACAATAGATTGTTGCCAAATTAGGCTGGGGCAGAACAAATAAGGGACAAAATAAAAAAAAAAAAAAAAAAGGATTTTCCACCCATACTGCTTCACAAGTGTCTACTGTTAACAATATATTTAGTGAATGTAGAAAACATTCCCAAAAGAGACTCAGATTAGACTAAAAACATAAATATAAAACCAACATACGATGTTACAATAGCAAAAAATAAGAATGTATGCATACTAATCCATTAATTATGATATTCCCATACAACAGAATATTACACAGACATTTTTAAAAAAGAAAATATTCAGACTAAGTGCTGTGCCTCACAACTGTAATCTCAGTACTTTGGGAGACCAAGATGCGGGAAATCTCCTGAGCCCAAGAGTTCGAGAACAGCCTAGGCAAAATTATGAGACCCTCATCTCTACAAAAAGCTTTAAAAACTTTCTTTTTTTTTTTTTTGAGATGGAGTCTTGCTCTGTTGCCCAGGCTGGAGTGCAGTGGCGTGATCTCAGTTCACTGCAAGCTCCACCTCCCAGGTTCACGCCATTTTCCTGCCTCAGCCTCCAGAGTAATTTTTTGTATTTTTAGTAGAGATGGGGTTTCACTATGTTAGCCAGGATGGTCTCGGTCTCCTGACCTCATGATCCGCCTGCCTTGGCCTCCCAAAGTGCTGGGATTACTGGCGTGAGCCACTGCACCCAGCCTTTAAAAACTTTTTTAAAAAAAAGAAGAAAAAAGAAATAAATTCACTCACTCACTCTGTGTGTGTGTGTGTGTGTGTGTGTGTGTGTATATATATATATGCTAACATAGAAAGATGTCCACACTACATTAAAAAACCAAAATCAGATCCTGCATTTTCTACACTTGTATGATTGTTAAAAAAGCAGCAAATATATAATACACATATATATGAATTTACACATATGTAAAGAAAATGTATAGAAAGATAACCAAGATAAGTAATAAAAATAATGGTTACCTTGTGTATTTTTGAGAAAAATTCTGGATTGTTAATTCAAAATTTTAATACAATATATTTACATATGTTTTCAAGAATACTTTCCCTGCATACGAGATACACTTATTTCAAGGCAGATATGTGTTTTTTATTTTACCTCGCTAGGCCACCATAATCAAGTCCTTCTTCTCCTCTAAATATTACATATAAGCGCCTCCTCAAGTCATAGGGTTTTAATGCCATAATCTAATTAAAAACAAAAACATGAATATTAAATACTCACATGCAGTACAAATTCCTTTCAAAACAATTTAAATTTAAACTGTATTTTCAAAATAACAGATTTCCTTATCTTATACAATGCTTTTAACTGAAGAGATGAATTGGTTTGTTTCACAAACTAGATAAAGACATACATATCAATCTCTTAAGCTTTTCCTGACTCACTTTCACATACAGTTGACCCATAAACAACATGAATTTAAGTCAACATGGTGACTGCACAGGTCCACTTATACTTGAATTTTCTTCAGCCTCTGCCAACCCTGAGAAAGCAAGGCCAAGCCCTCTTCCTCCTCCTCAGCCTATCCAATGTGAAGACAATGAAAATGAAGACCTTTATGATGATCCACTTCTACTTAATGAATAGTATAAGTATTTTATCTTCCTTATGATTTTCTAAAAAACATTTTTTCTCTAGCTTACTTTAAGAATACAGTATATAATACATATATCATACAAAATATGTGTTAACTGATTCTTTATGTTATTGGTAACGCTTCCAGTCAATGGTAGGTATTAGTAGTTCAGTTTTTGGGTCAATTTTTTTTTTTTTTTTTTTGAGACGGAGTCCCGCTCTGTTGCCCAGGCTGGCGTGCAGTGGCGCGATCTCAGCTCACTGCAAGCTCCGCCTCCCGGGTTTACGCCATTCTCCTGCCTCAGCCTCCCGAGTAGCTGGGACTACAGGCGTCCGCCACCTTGCCTGGCTAGTTTTTGTATTTTTTTTAGTAGAGACGGGGTTTCACCGTGTTAGCCAGGATGGTCTCGATCTCCTGACCTCGTGATCCGCCCGTCTCGGCCTCCCAAAGTGCTGGGATTACAGGCTTGAGCCACCGCGCCCGGCCATTTGGGTCAAGTTATATGTGGTTTTTCAACTGTGCAAGGGGTCAGCACTCCTAGCTCCTGTGTTGTTTAAGGGTCACCTATACTCTTTCCCCCTTCTGGTATTAAATGATAGTTCTATTTTGGGTTAACGGCAAGACAGGAAGAGCTTGACACAAAAGGCTTTTAAAGTTAAAAATATTATCTCCCCTGCTGGTTTCCCCAAACTGTACCAAAATCTTTCAACACGTGACTTGTAAATTTTTCTGACTAGCAGCACTTAGAGGCAAAAGACTTTGTTCTGCATCCTGCTTATACCGAACATTCCATTTCTCAGTAGGAAAGAAACTCAGCTATAATGACTAATTATTTATACAATGATGAATTTATCCACAGGCTAGTATAACTTAAAAACAATACCTATACCGAATTTTCATAATCTTTAATAGCTTACATCAAGGTTACTAGTAAGTAGGCTTTACTTTTGGATAGAAATACATTACATTCCACACATATGTCAGGACCAGAGCAAGACTGGCAGGTCTGGGTTGGAGCATAGCTCACCAGCATGCCTCCTTTGGGGCAGTCATGGGCTCAGTGCTATACATCAAATAGACCATGATTCTTCCCAAGACAGGGTAAAAAGCAAAATAAAGTCTTCTATGAATTCAGATGTATACTTACTAAAATCAACCCAAACAGAGGTTGACCTATTATTTACACTTAGTTTGCCAAGAATTTATTAACTCAAAAGAAAAAAATCAACTTGATAATAGTTTAAGTATTATGCCCAAAGTCCAATAGTAAAATTAAGCTATGGCTTGAAATTCTCTTGGGGCTCAGAGTATCATTACTTCATTCTGGCTTGTACAAAGTATAAATAAAAGTCCCTGTATGCCTGAGTACACAGCAAAATTTGGTTCATCACTGTGATACTAGAGGGAGAGGGAACAAGACGTCTCATTATGAAAAATTCTCCATCGGAAAAAAACTGACAATACAGTATTTGGATTATTTATCCTTAAATATTCTGCAGATGATTCAGGAAAGGTAGAAATACTGCATTCATTTATTCGCTCATCAAATATTTATTGAATACCCTCTATGTGCAAAGGCACTATTCTAGGTACTAGGCAGAACAGCAGTAAACCAATAGTCTCTGCTCTCATGGAGTCACATTCTAGTAAGGAAGACAAAATACACCATGTTGGGTGGTTATGAAAAAGAATAAAGCACCATAAATGGCTGGAATGTGACTGTGAGGGAGAAGAGCAGGACTGCCATCTTAAAATAGTAAGCTCAGAGAAGGTCTCTCTGAGATCACATTTAAACAGAAACGTAAAGGTGAGAATAAACAGTTATTAAAGGAATACTCAGATGGAATACAGTATCTACCAATTTAATTTTAATTTGAAAGCATTATCAAAACTTTGAGGTAATAAATTCTTAGCCAAGTATTAAGTGTCGAAACAAGAATCAACTCATTCCAAAAGCTGTTTAGGCTTTATTTTAGTAAATACACGTCTAAATTCATGATAGAATGATTGTCTCTCAGTCTCAGTACCTTCACCTATAACATGGAGATACAATAAGAGCTATCTCAAAGGGATGCTGTGAGGATGAATGAAATAAAATGAGAAATGTAAGATGCCGGTGTTTTACAAATGATATTCACTCAGTTTATGGTAGGGTTTAGTATAACTATTATTAAAATGGGCACTCAGGCCAGATGCAGTGGCTCAAGCCTGTAATCCCAGCACTTTAGGAGGCCAAGGTGGGTGGATCACTTGAGCCCAGAGTTCGAGACCAACCTGGGTAACATGGCAAAATTCCATCTCTATTAAAAAAAAAAAAAGGCACTCAGTAAGTGGCGGTGGCAGTCATTATTATTATAGCTGTGTTCTGGGTGGTTTAAAAATTTCTAAAACCCTAACTTTCTTTAGATGTACAGAATACAATGAGACAAATAATATTTTATTCTGCTAAAATCCTCCTTACCTGTTGGAAGGAATCTTCAAACAATGTCTGCCGGGACACATTGATCTTTACATGACTGGGTAGTGCATTAGACTAAAAACAAAAACAATATCATAATATCATCTAAGTTATAGTATATGTATTGTATAAAGATAACACTAAATTATTGTGAGTATAAGATTTATTTACCACTGTAGTACCTGGCACAAATAACGGAAGTGAGCAAGTTTCCACCTAAAGCTGCGTTCATAAGCAATTTGTGGACCACCTTTAGTTCTAAAGAAAAACAAAAAGAAACCAAATTAACTCATAATAAAGTTGAATACTTAGTATTCAGTATGAAATCAGAGGTCCTAAAGTCCTACAAAATACCACAGGAAGTTTTTTGCTGGGAGAGAAGGGTATACATACATGGTGGGCCAAAAGCAGCTCAAGTAATGGGGACTATTACAGCAGCAGGACACACACATACACAAAGAGGGACACTGTATTTATGCTGGGTCTTTGGTTAGTGAGTTAAATGAAATACCAAAGTCTACTACAGACTATTTCAAAGAAAATATTTGATAATCCTTAAATCTAAGGAGGACAGAGGCTCCAGACAGAAGAGACGTGGAAGGAAATTCTATCCCATCCTAAGTCTAACCTAAAACTCAAACAAATATTCCTGGAGATAATAAGCAGAGCAAAATCAAATTCCTAGAAACAACATTGTCATCCAGATGACGCGGTTCAGGCGGTCAGTGAGAGAAAAGGCAGAGTTGGTGGCATGGCACCTGGAAATACAGGTTTCACAACATGGTCTGACTCACAGTAACAGAGCCTGGATCTCTTCCCTATTGACTGAGGGCCTGACAAGCACAAATCACTTTCGTAATCTTAAGGAACACTTTGGAACAGATGAAAAACGTTCTCTTGCATTGTCAGGTTCAAGTGAATTCACTTATTCAAGCATTTACTGAAAGGATAGCTGGTACCTGGCTTTCTTCTAGACAGTGACAGCATTACTTATTAATAGGTAAAAATGCCTGTTTTGTGGAGCTTATGTACTAGTGAAGAGATAAGTAAAGTACAAATGTCTTATCACTCTTGACCTAAAACAATAAAAAAGGCATTGTTAAAAGGACAAAGGATAAGGAGTGATATGACAAGTATTTTGTAATTTTCAAAAGGGTAAAAAGAGTAGAGCTCATACACAAAGCGACATTTGAGCAAAAACATGAAGGAGAGGGCATAAGCCATATGGAGATTTGGGAAAAGAGCATACCAGGCAGATGGTGTAAGGGCTAAGACCCAAGGTGGAAGCTGACGGTGTTGAAGGCACAGCTAGTGGCCAATGAAGCTGGAACATGGTGAATGAGGAGGAGCGAAAACCAAGAAGAGGTTGAAGAGATGAGAGGGGTCAGATCCTGTAAGGCCATTAGCGTGCTTTTTACTCCAACTGAGATGGAAACCACTGAAGGGTTTTGTGCAAACAAATGGCTTTTAATTTAACTTTTGTTTTGGAAAGTCAGTCTCTGTGCTGTACGGAGAATAACACAACATTGTACAAGGTATGGGAAGAAAGCAGGGAGAGGACTCTGCTACCAAGCCAGGCAACAGACAATGGTAGCCTGGACCAAAATGGTGGCAATGGGGGTGGTGAGACAGCTGGACTCTAGATATGCTCTGAAGCTGAGTTAACTAGAATTCTTGATGGGCTGTTTGTAAGCTAGGAGAGAAAGAGGAGCTGTGGATGATTCCACATTTTTTTTTCTAAGATGGAGTTTTGCTCTTGTTGCCCGAGCTGGAGTGCAATGGTGCAATCTCAGCTCACTGCAACCTCTGCCTCCAGGGTTCAAGTGATTCTCCTGCCTCAGCCTCCTGAGTAGCTGGGATTATAGGCACACACCATCACGCCCAGCTAATTTTACCATGTTGGCCAGGCTGGTCTCGAACTCCTGACCTCAGGTGATCCACCCACCTCAGCCTCCCAAAGTGCTGGGATTACAGGCGTGAGCCACCA
>NW_012108986.1:797885-801032 GCF_000951045.1 Mandrillus leucophaeus | reverse complement strand
ATAAAAAATAATATATATTATAAGGGGTATATATTAAGGGATATATATAAGGGAGATATACATATAAAATAAGGGATATATATATGGAGATATATATATCTCCCTTACGGATCATTAGCAAAAACATAACGGCTTACCCCAGCCTGGTGGCAAAGGTCCATAAGGGTCATTTTCTGCAGCTAACATTGAAGCCTGATTGGAGAAAAGATTGGGGAGAGAAATAAAATAACAGTATTTTAATATGGAAGTGGAAATAAGCCAAGTGCATGGCAGAATCACATTTTATAATAATTTTTTAAAAATATGATAAGGGGCTGGGCACAGTGGCTCACGCCTGTAATCCCAGCACTTTGGGAGGGCAAGGTGGGAGGATTACTTAAGCCCAGGAGTTCAAGACCAGCCTGGAAGACCCTGTCTCTATAAAAAAAATTGTTTTTTTAATTAGCCAGACATGTTGGCACATTTGCCTAAAGTCCCAGCTACTTGGAAGGCTGAGGTGGGAGGATCACTTGAGCCCAGGAGGTGGAGGTTGCAGTGAACTGTGATCACACTACTACTGCACTCCAACCTGGGCAACAGAGCAAGAAGCTATCTCAAAAATAGATCTATATTATTAGATAGATAGATAGATAGATAGATAGATAGATAGATAGATAGATAGATAGATCGATCTACATAATAAGGAAATGTAGCAATTTCAAGACACAAAGTTCTTTGTTTTTTTGAGACAGGATCTTCCTGCTCTATTACCCAGACTAGGGTGTAGTGGTGTGATCTCAGCTCACAGCAGCCTCTGCTTCCCAGGCTCAAGCAATCCTCCCACCTCAGCCCCACCAAGTAGCTGGGACTACAGACATGCACCACCACACCTGGCTAATATTTGTATTTTTTGTAGAGACAAGGTTTTGCCGTGTTTCTGAGGCTGGTCTCGAACTCCGAGGCTCACGTGATCCACCTGCCTCGGCCTCTCACAGTGCTGGGATAACAGGTGTAAGCCACCACTCCCAGCCAAGACACAAAGTTCATAAAACGTCATGAAGAGGAGACTATCAACTAATCAAATTAATTATTAGTTTTTCTAAAATGATTTAAAAATAATACACTGGCATCAGTACTTTACTCTCCCAGTCCTTCCATACTAAACTATAGAGGGAAGATGAAATGGGAGAAGAACATACAGAAAATTGATGTTTAAATGAGGCAATATTATTTGTTTAAAAATAGACCAATTATCACAATTTTCTTTAAAACAAATGCCCACTAATAAAACTAACACTCAACTCCAGTACCATTTATAGAAATAAACTTTTAATTAGTATCTTTTATATTTTCATGCATACATAAAAACACATTTTTATGTATGCCTCCATTCTTATTATAACCTAGAAATATATTCTGAGGAAAATATAAGCATTCTATCAAGAATTTTATAATAATGACAAATGTAAAAATAATTACCTGAAATATAATTTCTTAAAGTAAATGCATCTTGATGAATATAATCTTGTAACAGACCCTGTTAATTATACTCAATATTTATCTTCCACCTGTTCTTGAGAACCAAATCCCTGCTTTGTTGGAGGTAGAAACGTGGCCATAAAGATCATTCCATTCCCCTTCCCTTGCAGCTGAGCTGGTAGAGTGAACAATTCTGGCCAGTGAAGTATAGGCAGAGGCCATGGTAAGGGCATCCTTCACTAAGTAAAAAAGGCAAGGGCTTGCAACAACAGAGCCATCTGCCCTTTCAATTCCTCTTTCTCTTTCTTCTTGCCTAGACTATGGATGTGAGGCCCACAGTGTAGAGTTCCATATAAACGAAGTAAAAGGCCTGAAGTGTGATACGGATGGCAGAGCAAAAAGGCAGAAAGAACCCAGGTCCTTGATGACACTACTGAGTCAATGCAGCACTTAGACTTTTACCCCAGACCTGATGTTGTACTGAGATAATTAAACCTCAATGTGTTTAAGGAGATTCTATTACTTGCAAGATAACATTCTTCTGATACACATCTGTTACCTCATTCTGCCCTGTTCACCAAAGGTTTTCAAGTGTACAGGTAAGTCCAACCAAAAACAAAGCTATATGTATTACTTTTTATGTATGTATATAGCTATATATATTACTATATATACCATACGGTATAATTACTATATATAGCTAAACTATGGAATCTTACCACTGATTTCTGTACAAGTCATGGAAGAACCAGCAATTGAAGGCAGCAGGAAACGCTATAGAAACTAGGCTGCCCACTCCCTCCCTGCTAGCTACATATAACCGGGAGAGTAGGTCAACCTGCAAATGAGAACTTACTATTTAACCTCTGAAAAAAATGTGGTCAAAAGAGTCAGACTGTAACAGGATTTTGGAGGAAGTTACTTACATTTTCTTTCTATGTCTCTTTCCTACTTCCTTTCTATCTGCTAACTTCTACACTTTAGGTTTCTTCAAGGTGCCTCAAAACACTATCTGTAGTTGCCCAGTACTTTAAAATTTATCTTTTCTACCTCCTATGATCACACCATTTATTAGAGGAGTTTTGTTTTGTTTTTTCCACTTCACTCACGGATGTTTGCTTATGGCAATAAGTAAACCCCCAATTGGTCAAATTTTCAGACAGCGTTAGACTTTTTGGACAAAACTTTCGAGTTCTAGAAATATCTCTTATGGGACAAAACAGATGAACGTTGCTTCTTAGAATCTGGGAAGAGAATCAGAATAGCTATAATACTGCGAGACTGGCTCTAAGTAAAATCATAAGGTAACTGGTTATGTTGAAAGCAAACAAAATTATTATAAAAGTGGAGGATTGAAAATTAGCAAAAATATTATTTTACGAAGAATTGCATTTATGAAACTACCCCTTAGTAAGGATATAAAACTTAGTGTGTAAGTTATGTTACTAAACTAGAATATTTTAAAATATTATAAAGTGCATATATATATATCAGAAACACTATTTATTAAAGATTAAAAAATATCTTGTAACACAGTCTATACCATTTCTAAAAATCACCAAAACAGATATGTGATTATGGTCAAGGGATAGCAAAAAAAAAAAAAAGAAAAAAAAAAAAAGGAAAAGAAAAATCACCATAATAGAGAAGGACAAACAAATAAGGGAGGAAGTTATGTAAACAATCTTA
>NW_012108986.1:794518-795930 GCF_000951045.1 Mandrillus leucophaeus | reverse complement strand
AGGTTGCAGTGAGCTGAGATCACATCATTGATTGCCCTCCAGCCTGGGCAACAGGAGCGAAACTCCATCTCAAAAAAAAAAAAAAAAAAAAAAAACCACACACAAATGAACTGTGTAATCGAACACATTGGTTTGGTAAAGGGAAGAGTTGTAATTTTTTTTTTGCTTTTTTTTTTAAATCTAGGAGAAATAACAGCTGATAAGAATAATTTAGTGGAGAAATAAAACCTGATAATGCAAGACAAAGGTGGTAACTGTTGGAGCAATTAAGTAGAAAAGTGGTGGTAGGAATCGAATGTACCAGCAGAGGGAGCAGACTTTGATAATAACAATGACAGTTCATCTACAGGAACAGGAGGGAGGAGAGGTGGTAGGAGATGCACAGATATGGTGGTACAAATTTGCAAAAGACCTTTTATGATTGCTTCTACTTTCTTAGTTATGCAAAGACATTACACCTTAGAGTAAGAATGAAGGAGACATCTGTCAACTGCTTAATTAAGGTATCTTTAAATCTGGAAAATCATTTCACTGACCATCTCATTGCAGCAGTGTCATGTGGCAGTTAAGAGCACAGAGTTAAGAGACAGACTGACTGTCATAGTTAGAAACCAGCTCCATTACTTGACTTATAACTTTGCACAGTTAGTTACACTCCCTGTACCTCTCCTCACTTGGTAAAGGGAAAAATAATAGTATCTACCTCAAGGGGTTATTGGAAGATAAAATGAGTTAATACCTATGAAGTACTTAGAACAATACTTGGCATATAGTAATCACTACATAAATAGTTGCCATTGCTATTATTAAGGAATGACATGCTGCAAATCCATTGTCAAATGAGAGCAAAGACAGCTATACTAACGTATCACTTGTGTAGGTTTTCTTGAACCAAAAAGTAAAATATTTTTCTAAACTTGAGGATAAGTTAGAGACTAACTCTCATGTGCTCACTAAGCAACATTTAAAGGAGAACTTCAAGTTTTCACTCACACAGATGACTTCCCATTGCGAGGATCTTTGAATGTTGTTGTTCTTGTGTTATGATCAACAAAGTACCTTACACCTTCACGAGTGTATCTGATTTCCCAGCCTTCTGGCAAGGGTTCTTCATTCTGTAAGCTAAAAGATAAAGTTAAAATCACAAGATGAATATTTTCTAGGTACTAAAAATATCTCATTCAAGGTTGGTTGATTCTACCTACAGATATATGCAAGATGATTTAAGGCTGCTGTATATACATACCCTTGAGTTCTTGGATCTTCCCATTGGGTTGTTTTTGTGTTGTGATTCACAAAGTAAACCCTGTCTGTTGAATCCACTCTTTTCTCTGAAATATAAAGTGACCATAATATTTAATAACTATTTGGGATCTATATATAAAATAAGGAATATATATAATTATATATTA
>NW_012108986.1:767201-791613 GCF_000951045.1 Mandrillus leucophaeus | reverse complement strand
CACAGTCTATACCATTTCTAAAAATCACCAAAACAGATATGTGATTATGGTCAAGGGATAGCAAAAAAAAAAAAAAAAAAAAAAAAAAAAAATAGAAAAAAAAAAAAAAAGAAAAAAAAAAAAAGGAAAAGAAAAATCACCATAATAGAGAAGGACAAACAAATAAGGGAGGAAGTTATGTAAACAATCTTATAATTTGCTAATTACCGAATAGAGGTATCGTTGGTTAAACTGTTGCATAGCTCCCTGCAATTGGTTCCGCTGAGATTGCCACTGTTCAAAATTTCGGACAGATTCCATGGTAGGCCGCTGCCACGTTGTTGTTCTGGTGTTATGATCCACATAATAAACTCTTCCACGATCATCAACTCTTCTTTCCCAACTACCACAAATAAACAATAAAAATAAACAATAATCTCTCAATATAAGAAAATGAAAAGCAGTTATTACTTCACTCACTTTAAATATCAAGACATGTTAAAATACTTAAAACATGAAACTATGAACTATTTATTTTAGCTACATTACCTTCCCATTCTACCCCACTAATACCTTTTTATTTCCTTTAGTCACTGTAATGTTTAGTCCCGCACTAGAAGAGGTTGCTTATTTTTATTTATTTATTTTTTAAATTTTACTTTAAGTTCCGGGACACATGTGTAGAACACGCAGGTTTGTTATACAGGTATACATGCGCCATGGTCGTTTGCTGCAGCTATCAACCCATCATACAGGTTTTAAGCCCCTCAAGGGGAGGGAGAGCATTAGTCCTAATACAATTTCTAAAACCTGTCTAAAAAGAGGCCACTGAAAGAACAGTTTCAGTATCAATCTGGCTACCCTTTTTCTCTCTCTTTTTTTTTTTTTTTTTTGTGAGATGGCGTTTCGCTCTTGTCACCCAGGCTGAAGTGCAATGGCGTGATCTCGGCTCACTGCAACCTCTGCCTCCCAGGTTCCAGTGATTTTCCTGCCTCAGCCTCCTGGGTAGCTGGGATTACAGGCACAGACCACCATACCCAGCTAATTTTTTGTATTTTTAGTAGAGATGGGGTTTCACCATGTTGGCCAGGCTGGTCTTGAACTACTGACCTCAGGTGATCCTCCCACCTCTCGGCCTCCCAAAGTGTTGGGATTACAGGCATGAGCCACCGTGCCCGGCCTCTCCTTTCTTTGATAAGCATTTACTGACAGTGCTTGCTGTATACCAAGCAATCTGCTCTATAGCCAATACCCATGTTCAGGATGAGTTAACTGAACTCTTTTTATTACTTTTCAACTCACCTTCCTGCCATTATATTGCTGCCAATTTTCTTCCTGAAACGCAGGTGGACTCCATGTCATTCCACCCACGATGGCTCACTGGCATGGCATAAAAATGTACTGTCCACATTTTCAGTCTCATCTCCCTGGGATCCTACAAGGGTCTCATGTGAGAGTCTAACCAACTATTTGCTGGTTCCAAGGGTGTCATGAGTTGAATTTTGTCATGCTTTTGCCTCACAGAATACCCTTCCCTATTTCTCTACCAACCAGAATTCTACTCATCCTCGAGGGTTCATGCCAACTCCCACCTGTTCTACACATGTAGGATCTATTAAACCAATTTTTATCATTAATTCATGAAATGATTGTAAACTCCTTTCAGCAAGCAATTATAAATTCCTTAAACTTATTACTAAAAATACGGCCGGGCGCGGTGGCTCAAGCCTGTAATCCCAGCACTTTGGGAGGCCGAGACGGGCGGATCACGAGGTCAGAAGATCGATACCATCCTGGCTAACACGGTGAAACCCCGTCTCTACTAAAAAATACAAAAAACTAGCCGGGCGAGGTGGCGGGCGCCTGTAGTCCCAGCTACTCGGGAGGTTGAGGCAGGAGAATGGCGTGAACCCGGGAGGCGGAGCTTGCAGTGAGCTGAGATCCGGCCACTGCATTCCATCCAGCCTGGGTGACAGAGCAAGACTCCGTCTCAAAAAAAAAAAGAAAAAAAAAAAAAACTTATTACTAAAAATACAATGGGGTCACAAAGAGAATAATAGACGCTAAAGATGAAATTAAAGACAACCTCTGCCTAATTTTTGGACAACAGTTTCAGTGAAATAAACCCCATGTCATGGCACTCAATGAATGGGCTAAATGAATGACTATAACTTGATGATCCTGTCAGAGTTAAAATGAACTTCACGGTTTGCTATATTGCAATATCGGCGCCATGTTTTCCAATAAGTTCTCATTTAATACTGTAGAATCAAGGCCTAAGTGCTTTGTTCCATAAAAGAGAAATATCCCACAAAAATAACATTTCTCTGCCTTAAATTTTCTAGATTGTGAATGTGTTTTATAATGGTGGGCTTTAAATTGAATCTGGAAGGGAAATCTGAGTATCTAAGAAATATACTTCAGGTACACACAGAAAGCGTGAGATAAATGAATGCAAATAGTACAATTCGACTAGCTATCAGTGCAGTTATGTAGACAGTTATGAAAAAATACAAAAGTAAACGAAGACTCGTTTGTGAATGGCCTTGAATGACAGCCTAATAGCATGAATTTTAGTATGTAATAAAAACTTTATTAATTTAAAACTTTCTACAATTTTAGGTATAAGTTCACTCATGGAGACCTTTGTAGATTATAGTTTTGGGTCACTTTAATATTTAAGTCATTAAATCTTATGAAATAACATACTTTAGATCACTATCCTTGCAGAACCATACATATAAACTGTCCTAAATATTACCTTTCTTTCCTTAAAAAAATTACAAGGAAGGACTGATAACTGACCAAATTTTGCAACTTCTCTCAGTAACTCATGCCAATGCTTGACAGTCTCTTGAAGAAGCCCTACAGACTATCTAGTCTCATTGACTGAACATTCATTATTTATACAAGGAAATTTAAAGAAACTGAATATATGCAGAATGAAAGAATCAAATTATGCTGTACTAAATAAATCTGAAAACCACATATGTGATCAAATATAACTGCAGATGCACAAAGATGCTATATTACCCTGGAGGTAAAGGTTGTGGTCTCTCCCATGTGGTAGTTCGAGTATTATGATCCACATAATAGGTTCTACCATGAGGATCTTTTCTTTGTTCCCACCTTTAACAAAAATACAAAAATAACAGTAAGAGACAACACACTAAGACAATCTTCCTAGTAATCAGAATGACTGAATGACTCTTCCTTATAATCAGAAAAATTACACATAAGCTTTACATTAAAAGACTATAAACACACATACACAGCTATATATAAAGGCTATTATATATATACATAAGTGTTCATTTTCTCAATTATTAGTACTTTTTTAACCTCTTAATTATTCCCTTTTTATTACAGTATTGGAAACTCAAAAAGTATAGTTAGCAGAAAAGGAATACAATACCCCACATTTTAAAAAGTTACTTATAGAATTCCAAATTATCAGAAAACAGAAATTGAATCAAGAATAAAGAAACTTTCAGCTTAATGTTAAATCCAAGGCACAAAATGTTTATGAAGTAATACATTGATTTTGCTATAATTTCAAAAGCATCCATCTAAAAGATTTTTAGCCGAAATCGCCTTAAAGAAGTATGTGGTGATACTGCTCCATGAAAATTCTTTCATCTGTGTGCACAGTGTCTTTTCTTTGTGCACATCTATCTATCTCAATTTTCGTTTTGGTAGTCTCAGAACTTATGGAAATTACATTTTATCTTTTTCATATTCTATTTTGAAGACTCTCAATCTCTCGTTTCTACCATTCTCATTTTTTCTTCTGTGATTCTTGTTAATTTCTCTTCAGTCTTTTCTTAATATGGTATAGAAAAATAATTTTTAAAAATAAAAACTGGTGGGCCAGGCATGGTGGCTCATGCCTATAATCCCAGCACTTTGGGAGGCTAAGGAGGGTGGATCACCTGAGGTCAGGAGCTCAAGACCAGCCTGGCCAATATGGAGAAACCCCGTCTCTACTAAAAACACACACACACACACACACACACACACACACACACAATTAGCCAGCCATGGTGGCACACACTCCTGTAATCCAAGCTACTTGGGAGGTTGACGCATGATAATTGCTTGAACCCCGGAGGTGGAGGTTGCAGTGAGCCGTGATTGCACCACTGCACTCCAGCCTGGGCGACAGGGCAAGACTCTGTCTTAAAAATATAAAATACAAATAAATAAATAAACAAACAAACAAAAACTTGTACTTCTGAGTTTAAGACTCTTGTTTTCAATTTTAAAATAGAATAACCAGAAAATAATTTCCTTTTTCTTTAACACAAGAACTCAAGAAGGTAGTGTTTCGGAAGGGACATGAGAGAGTATTCCTGGGGTGCTGTCAATGTTCTCTTTCGTGACTTGTGTGATGGTTACAAATGTGTATTTTGTGAGAAATCAGCTTCATCTATGTATTTTGAAGGAAAGTACTTTTCTGTGTGTATGTGATGTTTCACAATAAGAGATTCTGTTTTTAAATGTGAGTGCTTATCAAGAAGCCCTGGAATGGTGAGTTTTGATAAGTTGTCCTGCACCAAGAGGGAGGCTCGAGGCTCTCCCATAAAGAATCCAGCACTTTTCCCTCCTACCTTCCTTCCCCATCTGCAAAGCTTTGAGGATCAAATCGCTTTTCCCTATTATTTGTTAATATGGTAAATTTATATTTTCAAATATTAAGTCAATCTGTGAGAACCCCCCCAAAAAGAACCCAATTAAATTTATTTTATTAAGAGTGCTGGTTATTTTATTTTTATATATGATAACTATATATACTGAAACTACTCCCTAGTTTGCACCCATAAACACATACATACTTAAGATGACAAATACACACAAAAAATTAAAAAATTTGTTTAGTCTGCATCTAACAAACCTAAGTCACAAAACGCTTAAGTAGTAACCATAAACAATAAAGATTCCCAAGTTCAGAACTGACTTAGGATCACAAAAATTATTAAACTTGCCTATTATATCCTACACTGGAACACTCAAGATATTCAGTACTGTGAAAACTTAGATATTCCTTATAAAGCATTTCACTAACATCAGACAATCTGAAAGTTATGATTAACTTTATTTGCTTATATAAAAAGCTCACAGGAAAGGAGTTAAATATAAAATTTCATTTTAAAGGCCTTTCAGGAATATGTCTAACATGTACCAATGGGCTATTCTGTATGAAAGCTTAACTACCAATACCAAATGAATACCTAAAAACCTGATCAAGTTTCACTTTTGCTATTTTTAGGTAATAATTCCCATACACAGTCCTTGAATTTTTATTGCTATCCTATAGCAAAATTTCCTGGTTTCAACTGTTTCTTCACAAATATCCTTTACTATTTTTAATTTAGCTTTAATTTTTATCAAAATTACATATACTTCCAGATAGTTTAATATATACCTTCATAGCTATATAATTATATATACCTTCACATAGTTTAAACAGAGTCATATAGTCTATGAGACTTATTGCAAAAAACAACAGTACTTACTGTCTCTTTCACTTCATTTTCCACTCACTCCCCAAGGCAACATTTTCAACTTTGTTTCAGTCCATTTTTTTTGGTATTTACTTCTTTTACTTATTAACTTTCTTGACTTATTGTAACTTGTTTAATTTCAAACATAATGTATTGACATTTTACTAGGAAAGGTGAAGCTGCAGGTCTCTCTCCTGCACACACACACATCTACACTTACCCTCCTCCCCACCATTCCAAATATATACATATGTTGTACCTTCCCTTACAGTTATCATTATGACTATATAAACTCCCCACAGCTGAGCACAGAACATACCCCGATTTCTTTTTTAAAAAAATACTATTAGCTAGAAAAATTATCTCTACTTCCATTTGCTTATTGTCTACATTCTTATCGTTAAACCCCAAATACTTTTCCAGTTGCATAAATCTCTTAAAACGTGCAAGCTCGTTAGCTGTTCTATGATTGTACCTGTCTTCTGATTAGCTTCTAGTCTAGACTGTCTGCTATCTGAGGCCACTCTGGGCTTTCCTTCACCATTGTGCAGGCATTCCTTTCACTCGTCTCCTAGCAGACCCTCTAATTCCTGCATCCAACATCTTTTACTTTAACTACCTAGTTTTGGGAAAACACAAGTCCTAGTAGCTTTCTAAGAAAGAAGACATAGGAAGTGAACTTTTGGAAACCTAGGATATGGAAAAATGTATTTATTCTATGCAAATACTAAACAGTATGGCTAGATACAGATCATATGTTGGGTATAATTTCCTTCCGCATATAAGGCATGGACTCACTGTCTTCCACTGTCTTCTAGCTTTTCATGTTGATTCTAGGAAATCTGATGCCATTCTGATTATTATGAAACCTGCTTTATTTTTTCAATCTCTGAAAATATTTAGAATTTAATTGGCCCCAATGTACTAAAATTTTCACAACCAATTGTCTTAAAATAAATGTTTTCATTTATCATCCTGGATTTTTAGTGAGCCTTTTCAATAAGAAATTTGTCTTTATTCTTCAATAAAGAAATTTGTGTTTGTTATTTTGTTAGGACTTCCTCCTATTTTCTCTCTTTCTAGAACTTTTCTCATCAGACTATCTGAACTGATCCTTATGTGTTACTCTCTGGCAAATTTCTTTACCTTTATCAGTCAAACTTTCCACTGAATTAAATTTCCAAGAGTTTTTTAGTCCTTTGAGTATTCCATTTTTACAGCACTGGGTTCTTGTTTTATGTATGTCATATCTACTTTTATCCTTCAGAGGATATTAAAATAGTCTCTTTTTTTTTTTTTTTGGATGGAATCTCACTCTGTCACCCAGTCTGGAGTGCAGTGGTGCGACATTGGCTCACTGCAACCTCCGTCTCCCAGGTTCAAGCGATTCTTCTGCCTCAGCCTTTTGAGTAGCTGGGACTACAGGCACGTGGCACCACGCCTGGCCAATTTTTGTATTTTTATTAGAGGCAGGGTTTCACCATATTGGCCAGGCTGGTCTCGAACTCCTGACCTCGTGATCTGCCCGCCTAGGCCTCCCAAAGTGCTAGGGATTACAGGCGGGAGTCACCGTGCCCAGCCCTAGTCTGGTATCTTAAAACAGTATTTTCTAGGTTGTTTGTTTTGATATCTATCTTTCAAATTAAGAGGTTTCCCTCAGATGTCTAATGAGAAGGGCACCGAAAACTGGGAGTTTTATGTGCCTGGGTGGGGCTTGTGGATTGCGAGATTAAATAAAGAGTGGGGCTGTTTTGTTAGAGAACAATCTATACTAGTATTTTCAGTGTTTTGGGGAGGTCTTCAATAGAAGATACTGTCAGTCTCGTGGGTGAAGAGGTAAAATTCTGGGTGTCAATATTCTGGGATCTGGGTTGGGTGTATATTTGAAAATTTACTTTACAACCTTCTTTACTTATTAATCTTTCAAAGGTTCACTTATGTCTGCTGATTTAGGACAGTATTTCTGACCTCCAATGTGCCTGGTGCTCCCAAGCGTCAAGTATCTCCAGTGAGGAAACCCCTAGGCAGAGCAGAAGTTCTGGCTGCAGGGAAGGGAATTAGGGTTTCTCAAACATTCAATCTTGCATTTACAGTGTCATCTTCACTACCACTTCCAAAGGTATCCAATGCTGCCAATGCGTATTCTGAGCTTTTCCCACTGACAGGCCAGAATCCAGCTCTCTTGGGTTTGCTAACTGAGGTGCACTTAACCATCCTCCAAATGACTGCAGCCTCCACCAACAGCTTGATGGCAACCTCATAAAAACCCCAAGTAGAAGCACCCAGCGAATGCACTTCCTTATTCCTAACGCTCAGAAACTATGTGAGATAAGTTTTGGGGTAATCTATTATACAGCAATAAATAATACACAAGGAAGCACTACAAACCATTCAAAAGAATTAAGGGAGACCTACATATTAGACCATATGCTCCACAGAGTTTGGACCTTCATCTGTTTTGCTAATCAGTATACTAACAGCACCTAGCACAGAGGCTGCCGCAGACAAAGAGTTTAATAAATATTTGTCAATTAAATATTTGATCAATGTGTGAATTTATTTGTACTGATTTGGAAATATGACTAAGTTGTTTTTTTAAA
This sequence comes from Mandrillus leucophaeus, assembly GCF_000951045.1. Taxonomy (NCBI): domain Eukaryota; kingdom Metazoa; phylum Chordata; class Mammalia; order Primates; family Cercopithecidae; genus Mandrillus; species Mandrillus leucophaeus. The sequence continues at coordinate 783,530 of NW_012108986.1, read as the reverse complement.
CCAACTGAAAAGCTATACACAGTATGATCCTATTTATGAAAATATTTTATGCAAAATAATAATGTATATAGCTGCTCTCTAGCCTCTTCATCCACTTTTATCTTGTCTCATAGAACTTGTCACTACCGGACATTACTCAATGAGTTTTTTTACAGAAGACCGCTGTTTGTCTTCCCACTGAAATACAAGCTCTATACAACAGGTGCTACACAACAGAGCCTCGGGTTCTCTAGCTCTGCTGCACACGCCTAGAACAAGGCTCTCAACTATTTCCTGCTGGAATAATATATATAGACACCACTCTCACTGGTGAGTTTAAGAAGTATTAATATTTCTATATGACTTACATATTGTATTTGGTCATGTCTTAATTTTGTAATCAGAAACAGTTTTAATATTGGGGGAAAAAATAAACACAACCAAGCCCTTCATCCATATAACGGGCTACGAAGCCCTTTTCTGTTTTATCCTGAGCGAACTTCAAGTATTTCTAATTTACCATTTAACAAATATTCAGTAAGCACTTACGTTCCAAGCACAATGCTACTTGCTGATCTTGTTAGATCACTTCCAGATTTCAGTGTTTTTGTTCTAAATAGAATTTGTCTTTCTCAAACTAAATTTCTTGCTACACAGAACATTATATTCAGAACTGCTTTCAGTTATCTTATTTCTAATTTTCTAGACCCACAGAATGCACTTTAATAGATCTATAATGCACTAAATAAGGAATAGGCAAATTTCTACAAAGAGCCAGATGATAAATATTTCAGCCTTTGTGAACCAAAGATATAATCAAGACAATTATATAGGTACTTACATAAAAAGAGACTCCTGCCCGGCTCCACCCTCTCTGCCTATGCTGGGGCATCCGGAGTTGTGGGCATGTTGCCTACCCAGTTCCCTCTGCTGACAACATTCTCAGAACACAGAGTTCCTGGTGCACAAGGGAGCAGCCTGGCCAATTTCACCGTCTGCCCCAGGGACTCTTGAATGCCTGTGTGTGCCCTTCTCTGCTCCCCTGGCAGCTGGCCCAAGGGGAGTCACCATGCTGAGCTGTCACTCCCAGGGTATGTGTCCACTGCTTGGGACCTGGTAGCTGCCAAGAGTGAGTCCCCAAAATCTGGTGGTGACCAGAGCAGGCCTTGGGCAGCAATAAGGGAGGAAGGTATTTTTAGGGGGAAGTGGTACAGGGGTAAAGGGGGTACTCTGGCTTTGTCTCCATGACTCACAGTGACAGCCTGCTAGAGCTGTACCTGTGGGCCCTATAAAAGTGGTGGACAGGATCTGGCCAGAGACCAGATAATCCCGTAGTGAAAATTCATGAACACCCTGCAAATAGGTGCAAACCACCAAATTAATGATTACTGAGAATTCTCAGTAGAACTCTGATTTATATCTGCCACACTTCACCTTCAACCACAACCCTCTTCTGCCTAGTATTTAGGTATGGTTTCTCTGTCTCACTGAAACATTATATACAAATTTTCAAAGCCTAGTACTGAACAAAGACTTTGCTTAAAAAAAAAATGTGGAAGAATTTTGTGAAATATATTACAATAAAAATAATAAAATTTGGTGACTGATTGGGCAACTGCTGGCTTCAAACTTAGGTAACAGGGGTTGGCAGTAAGACTGCTGCCTTGTCATAACCACAGTCCCAGAGTTAATCCTCTTTCTGTCTAGTATTGGCCAATCTCTGCCTCCACCGACCTACTCCATCAGCAGATCAACTGTCAGTCTCTTCCATTTTACAAAACAATCTACTCCTCAGTTCTGTATGTCCCCTTGCTCACTTCTATCAAACATTCCTCCTTCCCTTTGTCTTCAGAGAAAGTTTTCTACATTAGTTCACACTCTTCCAAAGTGTCCTCTATTACACTTCCTCCCCTCTCATTCACTCTCAACTCACAGCAAGTTAAATACAGCTCTCGTTATTTCCCTGAAACCACACTCTGTCATAGGTCAACAATAAATAAACTCTTTGTAATTAAGTTCAATGAGTGCCTTTCAGTTCTTACTAGAATTTTTCAGTGGCTTCTGACCTTGGTAACCATTTCTTCCAGAGGCATTTACCAGTCAGAGCTTTTGCCTAATTGCTCATTCTAAATCATTTAATGTAACACAAATACACTTATTTAACAAATATTTATTGAGTGCCTGCTATATGGCAGGCACAGTTCTGAGCACGAAGAATATATAAATAGACAAAATAAAATCCCTCTTCAATCTAGTGGAGAGACAACAGATAATAACACTGTGTGTCACATAATTTAAATGTTAAAAAGAAAAATAATAAAGGTTACATCATGCTGATTGGAAGAAGCCTACTCAAAAGAGTTCATACTTACTCCATCTATAGTAAGTTCTACAGCAGGGAAAAGTAATCTACAGTAGAAAAAATTAGAATAGTGATTGCCTCAGAATCACAACTTTCTAGGGTGATATTAATGTTCTATATCTCAATAAAGATTTGAGTTACACAGACATAGATATTTGCCAAAATTCATCAAAATGGTACATTCAAGACTCGTGTTTTTCTTTCTTTGTAATCTTTATCTAAAAAAATTTAAAAATATATTGAATTCCAGTTAATGATTTGCAAGCTGAAGTGTTGAGGAACAAAACATACTGATGTCTGAAACTCATTGAAATGCACTAAAAATCAGATGGATAAAGAGATGAAGAAATGAGATAAGGCAAGCACAATAAAGTGTCAACTTTAAAATCTAGTGGGAAGTGTGTGGGTTTTCACTGCAAAATTATAATTTTCTGTACATTTGTAAATTTTCAACATAAAATGTTGGGGAAAATAAGGCAGGGTAGGGGAATGTGGGGAGACTGGCTTGATTTGGACAGGAGACTCAAAAAAGGCCTCTGGAATGAGGTAACATTTTAACAAAACCTGAGTATATTTGAGAATACATAAAAGAGCACATGCAAAGGTGTTTAGGCGAAATCATGCTTGGCATAACATTCAAATGTTATCTCCAGGCTAGAATACTCTTCTTCAGTTTTGGAACTATACATATAACTGCCTCCTTGGTATATGGCATGAGGTAACATATATCAACTGGATGTCCTACAAAATACAGAACGCTTTCTCTTCACTCTCCTACCCCAAGTCCAACATTCTATCATTATTTTGGTCAAATATGCCACGACCCAGGTGCCTAACCACTATTTAGGGGTGGGGCGGAGGGGTGCAGATTCACAGTGTATTTTTAATCTCTCTGAAAAGTAACTCAATACACTGTCCAATTTTTCACTGATGCGCACTTTAAATTAGATTTTGATACACAGAATTTTTTTATTTCATCTACATATCTCTATAGAAAGTGAATTTAAAAAACCGTGGAGAGTAAAGGGTTGTTTAACAAAACAACTTGAAGTAGCAGTTCTCAACCTGGCTGTGCATTCGAATCAACAGGATTTAGGCACCCATAATCCTATCCTGTTGTTAGCTAAATGACTCAGTAAGTTACCAAACAAAAGAAAACACAGGAACTAGGTAAGATTTTTAAGCAAAGAGGGAAGACGATGTGGAGTTGAAAACTGCTAATTCAAAGGGTTACACAGCCTAGTGCTGTGTATGCCAGAAGAATCCACCTTGGTTCCACTCTTTTCTATTCTATCTCCCCACAACTTATTACCAAGACCCATCTTATGTCAACTTAAAACATTAGCATTTACCTCACTTCAGGCTCTCTTCATTTCTCCCCTGGATTAGTGGCTTTTAAACTTTTTTTGACCACAGTTTACACAGTAAGAAGTGTGTTTTATATAAACATCTCTGTGTATACCAGATTGCTATTTACTGATTTTACTTACACACACACATACACACACACACAGAAAGAGAAAAAGAGAGAGAGAGAGAAAGAGAGAGAGAGAGAGAGAGAAACTTTCAGGAAACAATGCTTATTCTTACATTTAACATTTTCCAGTATTTCCTATTCTCACCTATATTTCTTTATTCAAATGCTGGTCATAACCTATTAATGGGTTGCACTCTACAAATTGAAAAACACTAATCTAGATTACTGCAAAATTCTAATACAAAGATCATAAATGGTGGCAACAAGCCTGCTGAAGCATTTATCTGGTCCCGACAGAATTAGGTGTATGTACTTACTGTTTTGAACTGGAATGCCGGCTTCCCTCATTTATAAAACAGCCGGGCTGCTATCCCAACTCCTTAACTCCTCAGCTGTCTATACCACTGCAAAAATGTTCTTAATAAAAGCAGAGGATTATGTCACTCCCCTGCTTTACATTCTTTAATGCTTATTAGTGGTTTTCAGAAAAAAGTTCAAAACCCTTCGCAATCACACAAAATTCTTCATAGGGCTGTTTTCTCTTCAGCATTATATATCTTGCTGCCTCAAATGCTGAACTCAAACTATAACAAAATAATAATTCCTGGGTTCAGCATACTCATTTTCATGGGTACTAGGGATTTGAATGTGCAGTCGGCTCTGCTGAAAATGAAACTTTTCACCACTGTGCTAACTATAACTCCTCCTCTTCTTTCAGAATCCACTGAAGTGTCACAGCTTTCAGAAAGTATTCTCCGATGTCAACAGCACAGGTGACTCCTCCCATTCCTTCTCTGCATGTGTTCCTTGTCATGGCATCGTAAACTTACCTCTGGTATTAGCTTTAATTATACTGTATACTGGCTGATTGTTTACTCCTCTTCCCCACCCCCAGCACTTAGATGATGAGGTTTCTGACAGTAAGAATAGTTTTTGTTTTGTTTTGTTTTGTTTTTTTAAGATGGAGTCTCGTTCTGTCATCCAGGCTGAAGTGCAGTGGCGCAATCTCAGTTCACTGCAAGCTCCGCCTCCCGGGTTCAAGCGATTCTCCTGCCTCAGCCTCCCGAGTAGCTGAGACTACAGGCGTCCATCACCATGCCTGGTTAATTTTTTGTATGTTTAGTAGAGATGGGGTTTCACCGTGTTAGCCAGGATGGTCTCGATCTCCTGACCTCGTCCTCCCAAAGTGCTGGGATTACAGGCGTGAGCCACCGCGCCCGGCTAAGAATAGCTTTTTATATGTCTTTGCCACAGTGACTGTTACATGAGAGACTAGGATAAATGACTAATTTACCAAAGACAGAGGACACAGGACAAGAGATTCTTGAGAGGGAAAGGAAAGCTGAAACATTTGCAGGAAAAAGAAGAGGGAAAAGCGGTTGAAAATAAGCTCAGAGAAAAGTCTGGCCTGAACATATAGATTTAATAGTTAAAATGATGGAGCACTGGCCAGGTGTGGTGGCTCACACCTGTGATCCCAACACTTTGGGAGGCGAGGCGGGTGGATAACGAGGTCAGGAGTTTGAAACCAGCCTGACCAACATGGAGAAACCCCTGTCTCTACTAAAAATACAAAAATTAGCTGGGCATGGTGGCAGGTGCCTCTAATCCCAGCCCCTCACGAAGCAGAGGCAGGAGAATCACTTGAATCTGGGAGGCAGAAGTTGCAGTGAGTCAAGACTGTGCCATTGCACTCTAGCCTGGACAACAAGAGTGAAACTCCATTCCAAAACAATAATAATGGAGAGTGCTAGATCTACTGGGGTAAGCACACAAAGGAAGACCAAAGGTTGAAACCATAATTATGCAGTGGACAACTTCAGATGAGCCAGTAAGGGGCACTGAGAAAAAACAATTCTAAAAAAAACCAAGGTACATTAACAGTGACTGAGGTAAGAAAATGAAGACAATAGTGTAGAGACATCTAGAAGTGCAGTTGCAACAGCTACAAGAGTTGACATTCTGATCACTGTAAGCTGTGTTGGAAAGCACTGTGTCCATATTTTGATTGCAGCACTTTCTGACCGTATTGTATATACTGTACACGTTTACAACTGTGAATCACTACATAAGCTTCTTGAAGGCAGAGACAATTAATCATTAATTAATATTAGTATTACCAGTGCCAAAGGTCAAAGAAATTGTTACATGAATACAGAGGAGATGACCAAATGGAATAAACATATAGAATACTCTTTAAAGAAAATCATGGGGAGCTAAATAATTATAATGAGAAACTTAAAAGAGCTTAAGAATTACTAACCAGCAATGAAAAACTGTGTTTTTAATAGTCAATCAGCAAGGTATGTGACTCTCCAGCACTCAATTTATTAGCTGAGGAAAAGAAGAGCTATTTCCTCCCCAGCATGAGGTCTGGAAACAGACCACCAAGGATGCTAGAGAACTGAAGATATTATATGGAGTGTCATGGTCACTCTTATGAAAAGTAAAAATAAACCAAGAATCAAATCAAGAGGGTTTTGCTAATTAACATCAGGTTTTTTGTTTTCCCTTCATACTACATATATTTCAACCAGATGAGCAATTGTTCTTAGTTTCAAAAAGTACTTCTTTGTAGCAAGTAAATAAATAGTATGATTCAGATCCCAACTTAGATTTTGAAGTTCTGAACAATGAAAACATTTTATACACACATTCAATAGTCATATGTTAACAGACAGTTGCTACTTAAATGCAAGTCAGACATTAAAAAATTTAACATACCCTGATGGCAAGGTTTCTGCATTGGCATTCCCAGACTGCTGCCGTACAGGATCCACACACCCATCTGGCTGTCTTGATTTGGCTGCTTCAAAAGCAGAACTACTTCTAGAATTAGAGGTGTCAGGCTCTAATATACTTCTAGCTTCAGATCCCAATTCTGCACTGGTAGAAGGAATACATTCATTGTTTTCTGAGGAAGTCAGTATTTCTTGAACTGGAGGATCTTCAACAGTAGTACTAGTGCAATTTGGAGACAAGGCATTTTCTTCAGACACTACTGGAGTACCCGTGACAGAAGCATTATCAGTTGGTGCAAATGAGGATGATTCTCCATTAACTGAGAAGGGAAAATTAATAAAACAATCTATCAAGTAATGATAAAGCAATCAATTACCTAATCAATTGACTACACTTATTCAGAGCCTAATCCAGACTAAGCAACTACAATCCATTCTCCAAACAGCAGACAAAGTAATCTTTTCAAAATATGTAACATAAAATAAAATGGAGATTTTTTTTGTTGCTCAAAATTTCAGGGATAAATATGTAAACGATAAAAATTTAAGTATGTATAATAATAACAACCTTAAGGAGAGAGGCACCAACATTAAGATAACCAATGTTTTCCCTCCAAATCATCAATTCTGAGAAGTCTGTATGGGCCATCTAAACTTTGAAAAATGATCCCTTTCAATTGCTCTTCTCTTGTGTAAATGATAGCTAACGTCAAACAAACTGTTTTGCCAATAGTAGGAATTATATGATGGCATCAATTCTTAAAATAGCACTATAGGGGTTACAAGAACCTGTTCTACACTTTTTCAAGAAATAACCCAGTACTGCAATCCAGTGACACAGTTTTCCTAATTTTCATTTTAAGTGTGATTGATTGCTCTAGTTCGACTATGTGTCACTATAAAAATGAGTCAAATTAAAACTGTAAGGGTGAACAGATTACAGAATAAAACCTACTGGAAAACCACATATCAAATGGCAGAGGGAGACATAATCACAAATTTTAGGAGAATTAATGACAAAAAACCCCACTCAGATTAAATGCTACTGGACATGGCCAAAGAAGTACCAAAGATGTAAGAAAAAAAGGTAATAAAAGAGCTTAGAATTCATTCCAGGTACAGAAAAAAAGAAAAAAGTAACTAGAAGAAAATGAATTTTGATCAAAAGACCCAAAAAAAAAGATTAGAATTTCCTAATGCACCTGATATGACTCAAGAACTTACTGAAAATATAATATCTAAGTCCTCATACCAGACTTATTGAATCTCTAGGGGAAATCGCTAGGGAGGAACCTGGGGATCTGCATTTTCAACAAATGCATATGATTTTTTTAATCAGGAAAGCTGGAGAAACCATAAAATATACCTTTCCAAGTTTTATAAAGAAAACATGTTTAATATAAATAACATTAGAAATACCACGTACAATTTCCTATCAATGAGTTTGAAATTAGCTAAACTAACTCAAAGGAAAGAAAAAAAAGACAAATCAGAGTAGCAATGGAAAAGGTGATGAAAGTTCTAATACCATCGCTCCTAAAGGCCCCAGGCTCAGAAAGGTTTCTGAGAAAATTCTATGAAGACTTTATCAGATAGATCATTCCTACGTTATTTAAGGTGTTATAACACATTAGGGGAGAAAAAGTGAAAAGGAGTGTCCTAACTCACTCTGGGAAGGTAATGTAATGTAACCTTTCAAAGCTGAAACTGAACAACAACAGAACAAGACTATAGACTAACATCATGTATAAATTCAAGGATGATTTGATATTAGGAAACTACATTAGAAAATCTACTATGTTAGCAGATTAAAGGATAAACATCATATGATTATTTTCAATACAAACCAAAAGCATTCAAGAAAATCTTGGTAAAATACCTGACAAGAAGAATCAGGAAAAATTTAGAAGTAATCTAGATTATCACAAACCTATAGTCATTAATATACAATAATTGTAAAACATTTTAAGAACCTCTTTTTTTTTTTTTTTTTGAGATGGTGTCTCGCTCTGTGGCCCAGGCTGGCATGCAGTGGCGCGATCACAGCTCATTGCAACCTCCGTCTCCCAGGTTCAAACGATTCTCCTTCCTCAGCCCCCCCAAGTAGCTGGGATTACAGGCGCCTGTCACCAAGTCCCGTTAATTTTCCTATTTTTTTGGTAGAGACGGGGTTTCACCTTGTTGGCCAGGCCAGTCTCGAACTCCTGACCACAAATGAACCACCCGACTTGGCCTCCCAAAGTGCTGGGATTACAGGCATGTTTTTACATGCCTGGGATTACATGGCCTCCCAAAGTACTGGGATTACAGCCTATTGTAAGAACTTCTATTAAGATCAAGAATAAATTAAAATCAGGGCTGGGCGTGGTGGCTCATGCCTGTAATCCCAGCACTTTGGGAGGCCGAAGTGGGTGGATCACGAGGTCAGGAGTTTGAGACCAGCCCGACCAACATGGTGAAACCCCATCTCTGCCAAAAAATAGGAAAATTAGCTGGGTGTGGTGGTGTGTGCCTATAATCCCATCTACTTAGGAGGCTGAGGCAGGAGAATCGCTGGAATCCAGGAGGTGGAGGTTGCAGTGAGCCGGGATCATGCCACTGTACTCTAGCCTGGGCAAAAGAGCAAGACTCTGTCTGAAAAAAAAAAAAAAAAGAAAAAGAAAAAGAGTAAATTAAAATCAGCAACAAAACAAAGAAGATCACAATTACCATGCCAATTCAATATTGATTATATTTGAAAATCCATTAAGAAAAGTCATAACAACATTGGAAAGAAGACGGTAAGACTCATTTGTAATGAAAATGACAAATACATTATTTATTTAGAACACACAAGAAAATTTTTCTTAAAAACCCATTAGAACCAATTAATTGGAGCTAAAACATTTCAGCAAAATGAACAGACACAAGATCAACATCAAGATTACATTTAAAAAAAAAAAAAATTCTTGCTGTCACCCAGACTGGAGTGCAGTAGTTGAATCTCAGCTCACTGCAACCTCAGCACCCCAGGTTCAAGTGATTCTCCTGCCTCGGCCTCCCAAGTAGCTGGAATTATAGGCGTGTGCCATCACACCCGGCTAATTTTTTTTGCATTTTTAGTAGAGACAGGGTTTCATCATGTTGGCCAAGCTGGTCTTGAACTCCTGATCTCAAGTGATTCCCCAGCCTGGGCCTCCCAAAATGCTGGGATTACAGGCATGAGCCACTGCACACCCAGCATGAAGAAAACATTTTTAAAACCATTACTAAAAAGACAGAATGAATACAGACATAAAATATCTCTCAATGGGAAGATTCAGTATTGTTAAAGTAATAATATACAATAAACTCTCCTTGAAATGCAAATGTTGGTCAGATGCAAAGCACTACAAATTCTCATTCATTGCAGTGGGAATGCAGGAGTACAGACACTTTGAAAGACAGTTTGGCCGTATGTTACAAAAGTAAACATACTTTAAAAACACAACCCACCACTCTCACTCCTCAGTACAAATGAACTGAAAACTTATATTCACGTAAGAGCCTGCACACAAATGTATGTAGCAATGTTTTTCACAATTGCCAAAAACTGCAGTAACCAAGGAGCCTTAATAAGTGAATATTTAGTGATAAAAAGAAATGAGAAGTCAAGCCACAAAAAAACATGGAGAAACCTTAAATGCACATTGCTAAGTGAAAGAAGCCAATGTGAAAAGGCTACACACACTGTAGGACTCCAATTATGTAACATCCTGGAAAGGACAAAACTACAGAGACAGTATTTAAAAACAGTGGTTGCAAAGGGTTTGAGGGATGAATAAATGAAACATGACAATATGAATTTCTCAAACCCACAGAACCAGTACAACACAAAGAAGGAACCTTAATGTAAGGTAACATAAACTATGGACTTTAGTTAATAACAATGTATTAATAATGGTTCATTAATTGTAACAAACATACCACAGTAATGCAAAATGTTAATAAGAGAAAAACTCTGAGTGGGGTGGGAGGACATATGGAAACACTCTACAATCTGCCCAATTTTCCTGTAAATCTAAAACTGTTCTAAAATATAAAATCTATTAATTTAAAAAAGCTTGCTTAGAAACAAATTATTTCTATTCAATAATTCAACAAATGTTTGTTCTTCAATACTGCTCAGAACTGCATTAAGATGCCAAAATAATATTTGATTGGAGAGATTACTATTCATATATATCAATGGTTCTTGACTAGGGAAGATTCTGCTCTCCCCACCTCCAAAGACATTTAGTAATGTCTGCAAATGCATTTTGTCATCACAACTAGGAGAAGGTAAGACATTACTGGCACCTAGTGCATACAGGTCAGGAATACTGCTAAACATTCTATTAATATAATGCACAGGACAGCCCCCTACAACAAAGAATTACCTGGGCCAATATGTCAGTAGTGCTGAAATTGAGAAACTCTGATACCTATGTGCCCAGCCACCTGGCAGTGTGCAGCCTATGGTAGTTGCAAAATAAACATCTGTTGACAAATGGATATAAGAAAGACTGAACAGATAAAACCGAAAAAAGAAGGAAAGAAAAAGGAAAGAGGAAGGACAGGATGGTAGGCTCCCTGCTCATGCAGAAACATGGGGCAAAAAATTAAAATCTTATGTAACAGGTATGATAGCAGAAGCTTATGCAAACCATATCATCTCCACAAGACATAAGACCACACTCACTGACTTGGTTTCTTAATGAACATATCCCAAGCCTTACTTGTAGCCATTATGACTTCTGGGTTATAAGACATATCTTCCTAACTTTATGTTTAGTCTTTGAGAGGTTAATTTTCGCATGAACTTTATGGTATATCCATTTCAAAGCACCATGCAATTATCCTCACTCTAAAAGTACATTCAAATATAAAGAAGAAAAAAGTAGAAATACTAAATACCATTTTTTCTCCATTTTAAAATTACGACATGAAAAATAACTGTTTGCATATACACAGCAAGTTTCTTTAATATTCAGTTCACACTTGAGAGTGGATGTGGCTTTAAAGAGGGTACATCATGAAGGAGTCTTCTGGTGATGGTACAGTACTGTATCTGGATTGAACTGGTGGTACATGAAGCCATATGCGTGACAAAACTGTACAGAAACACACAGACACACGCAGGTAGAAATTGTGAAATGTGAACAAGCTCTATGGGTTATATGCATGTAAATTTCCTGATTTTGATACAAAATAGTTGTACAAGATGTTAACACTGGAGGAGGCTGGTGAAGGGTGCATGAGACCTTCCTATACATTTCTTTGCAACTTTTTGTATATTTATAGAGCTAAAAAAAATACAATAAACTTGTGATATCATTTAGTTCTCTACGAAATTTACCACACTGAGCTCTGATCTACTTGATTAATAAAATAATAACTACATATTAGAAAAAGTTATTTTACACTAGAAGTTATGACCAGAGGAACAAAGTAGAAAAGAATATATTTTCCTTAAATACCACTCTCCAAGGACTATTATGTTTTAGATTATCTCATTTAACCTCCAAAACTGTTCTATAAGGTAGTCGCATATTATCCTCTTTTCATAAATTTTTAGGATGCTAAATTTGTCCAAGGTTACAGAGTTAACATGGTAAGTGGTTGAGCTGAGACACCACGTTACCTCCTGTCAGAGGCTAAATCTAATCTTTTTTTTGAGACAGAGTCTTGCTCTGTCGCCCAGGTTTGAGTGCAGTGGTGGGACCTCGGCTCACTGAAAGCTCCGCCTTCTGGGTTCACACCATTCTCCTGCCTCAGTCTCCTGAGTAGGTGGGACTATAGGTGCCCACCACCACGCCCGGCTAATTTTTTGTATTTTTAGTAGAGATGGGGTTTCACCATGTTAGCCAGGATGGCCTCTATCTCCTGACCTCGTGATCCACCTGCCTCCCAAAGTGCTAGGATTACTACATTATGATTGCCTCCCATTTTAACCTGGAATACCTGCCAATCTTCAGAGCAACTAAACTGTCAAATGGATCCCCTTACTCAAGCTTCAAAAGAACAGGAGATGGGGGAGGGGGAAGCCTTCATGTATAATACTGTCTTTGACAAAAATATATCATTTGTCTTAAACCCCTTAGTACTGGCCCATGATCCCTAACCTGAAACCTTAAGTGCCAGGTGTGTTCCAGAATTCATAACTTTTTGGAATTTAGAAAGGTAGCAGTGGACTACATGGTAGCTCACCCCTGTAATCCCAACAATTCGGGAAGGTGAGGTGGTATGATTGCTTGGGGCCAGGAGATTGAGACCAGTCTGGGCAATATGGCAAGACCTCATCTCTACAAAAAATCTTAATATTAGCCAGGCATGGTGGCACAGGCCTGTAGTCCCAACTATTCAGGGGGCTGAGGCAGGAGGATCACTTGAGCCCAGGAGGTCGGAGCTACAGTGAGCCATGATGGGGTTACGGCACTCCAGCCTGGAAGTCAGGGCAAGACCCTGTCTCAAAAAAACAAACAAACAAAGGTAAAGGCATATATATTGTACATTACACTATGCCTGGAGGGGGTTTAGGGGTCACACATCATGACTAAATACATTAATATTTCTGCAGCAAAATGCAGAGATATGCATAGTAAGCACGGTAAGTAAAAACCATAAATAGCCTTCCATCAGTTCTAGTCATTTTGCCACCAAATGAGTTTACCAAAAAAATAAATAAATAAAAATAAAAAACAAACACCTTTTGGTTTCAGAGATTTCAAGCTTGTGGAATTGCTGATTAAGGGATTAAAAACATTTAACATGTTATACATAGAATATACACACCTCCATCCCATCTCCAAAAACAAAAGCTAATTTTTGAAATCCTTAATTAGAAAAAGTAATGCCATCTTACACCAACACCTTAGAAGGACAGGGATTACCCACTCCTTGAAAAGATACCTGAATTCATCCTCCTATTAAGTGATGAACAATCATCCAAAAAGCCATCAGTTAAATGGCTGCTACCAACAGAACAGGTTCCGGAAGCCTCTGTAAACCAGCCAATAGAATGATGACAGTTGGATTGTTTTGTCAGATGTCACTAGCAATAATCAGTGGTGGTGAAAAGGACAGGGGGATGCTGTTTGAAGCCTAGCAGCATAAAAGACGAACAGTATAGCTTTGAGATCCTATAAAAATCACACACATCAAAATGAATAGGAAGAAAGCAAAGCGCACAGAATCAATAGCCAGATAGTGGAATGTCAATTACAGTTCTTCTATTTCTTAGCTGTGCCCTCTCAGTGCCTCAGTTCCTTCATCAGAGAAAAGGAAAAATACTACCACCTATTTCAAAGAGTTATTGTGAGAGAGATAAATCTGTTAATGCATATATACTATTTAGAACATGCAGGGTACAAATAGGAGCTATTATCACTATTTTTCAGATTGTCATAGATTTCCTTACAGTTACTATGAAATGTCATGAGAATTATGATAAGACCCTCATTTCTAGTTCCTCACATTCGTTTTATTTTTACCTTAAAATTTTAGGCAAGGATAAATAAGAAAGAAATGTGAGAACTGAACTTATTACCAATGGAAAGAATCTATACAGTATCAGACAAGCTGTAGAGGTATAAATTAAGATTCTACGATGAGGAAAGCCTCAATTTCTTCTCCTTTTTACATCAACATCTGAATACATCCACATGCCAAAACATACAACTAATTAGTGGTCAATGGATATTTTCACAGATGTATTCAATCAGCTGAATATTTTAGGAATAAGAGCAAAACCTCCAAATCCATATTCAAGGTGAATATCCCTTATCTAAAATGCTTGGAACCAGAAATGTTTCAGATTTCAGATATTTGTTTAAATTTTGGAATATGTGCATTTTACTTGCCAGTTTAGCATCCCTAATCCAAAAATCCAAAATCTGAAATGCTCCAGTGAGCATTTCTGAAATTTCAGCATCAAGTCAATACTCAAACAGTTTCAGATTTTGGAGCATTTTAGATTTGAGATTTTTTAGATTAGAGATACTCCACCTGTATTAGAAATAGTAGCAATTTTAACTGATCTGTTCTTAATTTAGAAATAATCTGAATAATCCAAGATGATATTTCCTTTTCTGCTTTGCTAACAGAACTCTCAGAGACAAATGTTCTTACTAGAAAGTAGGTGAAAATCAGAAAATACATGAACTTTGCTCATTAATAGTTGTATCTATTCTCTTTGTTTTCTAGCCACCTTAAATTAAGACTAAAAAATTCTACCTACTGTGAGTACTTGGGAAACCATCTTTTAGTCTACTTCCTTTTTTTTTTTTTTTTTTTTTAAGGGGAGCATTATTAAAGAAATTGAATTTTAAAAATATCATTCACGTGTCAGTTCTCAATGTTTACGAAAACTCTCAGACAACTCCTGGTAAACATCCCCCAAATACCAACCTTGGATAAAAATACATAATTAAGACTTATTACTGGCTGGGTACAGTGGCTCACGCCTGTCATCCCAGCACTTTGGGAGGCTGAGGCAGGTGGATCACTTGAAGTCAGGAGTTTGAGACCAGTCTGGTCAATATGATGAAACCCCGTCTCTACTAAAAATACAAAAATTAGGGGGACATGGTGGCGCACACCTGTAATCCCAGCTACTCATGAGGCTAAGGCACAAGAATCTCTTGAACCCAGGAGGCAGAAGTTGTAGTGAGCTGAAATCCTGCCACCGCTCTTCAGCCTGGGCAACAGAGTGAGACTCCGTCTCAAAAAAAAAAAAAAAAAAAGACTCATTATCAAAAAGGTCCATCTATTTTAATGTAAATACTGAATTGCTTCTTTACGTATTTCTACTTCTGAATACTTTCCCAGAAATGGACACACACAGGGAGGAATACAGGCTCTTGAATAAAAAGACCAGGATTTCAACTTAATTCCCAACATGTGTGCTAATAATCTTAAAAACATCCTAAGATGTTTAAGTTTCAGGAGACTCACCTGAAAGAGTTAATATACAATGACCAAACAAAGCATTTATGAATCTTATAACTGAGTCCACTAAGGATTATAGAGGACATCTTCCTTAGGCATTCCTTCTATAATACAGTAAAGCTTACTTTTGGAAAATAAACTTTCTGAGAGCTATTCAACTCCTAGTACATTTTTCCACCAAGTTAGATGCCAAGAATAATAAATTTATATACTGAAAGAGGGGATAAAAGAACCATTCATTACTCACTTTTACTAAGAAATCAATGAATTAACTAAAGTTCTTTCAGAAGTATATTTCATACCATGAATTACACAGTACTTTTTGTGGCGTAAAGCTTAAGAATCTAGCTCTCATATATGCACTTGCTTAGTAAAAGTTCTGACCTCTAAAATATTTTTTGAAATATCTTCCTAAACAATCCAGAAAGTTTCATCAAATTATTAGGAAAAATTTCAGGCATTGTAATTTTTAAATTGCTATCATAGACTAGAATATTAAGAAAGACTGCACAGGCTGGGTGCAGTGGCTCATGCCTGTCATCCCAACACTTTAGGGAGGCTGAGGTGGGCAGATCACTTGAGGTCAGGAGTTCGAGACCAGCCAGTTGCCAAAGAGGTGAAACTCTGTCTCTACTAAAAATACAACTTATAGTTGGGCGTGGTGGTGGGTGCCTGTAGTCCCAACTGCTCAGGAGACTGAGGCAGGAGAATTGCTTGAACCCAGGAGGCAGAGGTTGCAGTGAGCCAAGATCGCACCACTGCACTCCAGCCTGGGCAATAGAGTGGGACTCCATCTCACACACACACACACACACACACACACA
>NW_012108986.1:730814-767151 GCF_000951045.1 Mandrillus leucophaeus | reverse complement strand
CACACACACACACACACACACACACACAAAGACTGGACTGCACAAAAAGGGAAGTGTAGGCATGGATGGATACATAAACTTTATTTACTTTTCCTTTAAACAAGGTGTCAAAAATAGCCTTGCTTACCAGTGTCATCGGCAGGCTCAGATGTGAGTGGTTTTGGAGCTGGTGTATTTTTGGGTCTGGCAGCAACCTGAGATGGAGATGAAGGTGTGTTGTCTCCATTAACTACATATGAGCAGCATGAGTTTTGGACTAGAGTGCTTGTAGGTACATGATTATCTATTCCATTCGTGCCTTCAACAGCCAACCTTGAAAAAAAAAAGCCTTATTTCAATCATTTAAGTACAAGTCAACAACATTTCATGAGAATTTTCATAAGAATTATTTATTGAGTTCTCTTGTTTCTTTTTTGTTATTTATTTTTTAAAAATTTTTTAGATTCTACTTCCAAACAATTGAGTTCTTACATTTCAAGTAAAATGAGAGGTAACGAACAAAGATATGACATGTTTTATATTAAAGTTTTAATTACTTTTCAGTTCTAAGTATATCCATTCTGCAGATAAAAAAATACTGAGGTATACAAACATACTAAGTCAAAATAAATAAGGTCTCTCACAAAAATATTCAAATTGTACATTTTAAATATTTAAGACTAATATTAGTCTATTTTAAAAGCTCTAAAAGAAAGTAGTTTCAAAAAGTTCATGAAATTATATGAATCATAAAAATCAAGTACAAACTACTGTAAATTTTCTTTTTTTTTTTTAGAGACAGGGTCTCACTTTGTCACCAAGGCTGGAGTGCAGTGGCTCACTGCAGCCTCAACCTCTTAGGCTCAAATAATCCTCCTGCCTCAGCCTCTTGATCAGCTAAGAGCACAGGCATGCATCACAGTGTCCAGCTAATTTTTTAAATTTTTGTAGAGATTGGATCTCCCTTTGTTGCCCAAGCTGGTCTCAAATTCCTGGCCTCAAGCGATCCTCCCATCTTGACCCCCAAAGTGCTGGGAGTATAGGTGTGAGCCATTGTACCTGGCATGAAACTATTATAACTTTATTAAATCTTGAAAAATAAGTGAAAAACAGTCTTCAGATATTGATTACAAATTAGCATATACGAGGCACTAAAATCATGACTACAGGATTATCAAAAAAAGCTAAATATTACACCCCAGAACTATAAAAATGTGTAGTATATACATTAGCAAATAAGTAACTCTAACAACAAAATCAAACATTTTAAGTCTTATTGGCCGTGGAAGGAGCTGGGTGATTTGGTGAGACACAGTGTTTAAAAAAAACAAACAAACAAAAAAATTTAAAGGAGTTGGAAATTGTTAAGTGGCCAGGAGTGCTTTTCCAAATACACAGGTCATCCCATATCTACTCTCCACAGAGCAGCCTGAGCATTGTTTTAAAAATATAAACCAGATCATCATGTCACTCTCCTGGTTAGCCAACAAATCTTTTGAAAATCAACCACACCTTTATCCCATCTTCTCTCTAACCTATTTCTCTCTGAGCTCATCCTTGCTCACTTTGCAGCAGATATCGATTTTACTGAATATCAAAAACATACTGAACAGTCTTCAAATGTTTATTACAAATTATGATACGCCAGGTGGTAAAACATAATAACTATGAAATTATCAGAAAAGTTTAAAGTTCTTCCCTCAGAACTCTGCACAGATGGTTCATTCTTGGCTTATTAATCTTAGCTCAAATCACACTTCCTCAGAGATGATTCCTTGGCATCTCTTAAAAATAGGCTCCCTTCCATTCCTCTCATCTTGTCCCGTTTAAATGACTTCATAGTGCTTATTGCTATGTCCAATTAGTGTATTTATGTCTTCTGTTGTTTACTATACATATATATACACACATATATGTGTGTGTGTATATATATATACTTTTTCCCCCCCGAGACGAAGTCTTGCCCTGTCGCCCAGAGCTGGAGTGCAATGGCGTGATCTCAGCTCACCGCAACCTCTGCCTCCCGGGTTCAAGCAATTCTCCTGCCTCAGATTCCCAAGTAGCTGGGATTACAGGTGCGCACCACCACGCCTGGCTAATTTTTTTGTATTTTTAGTAGAGTCGGGGTTTCACCATGTTGGTCAGGCCAGGCTCCTGACCTCATAATCTGCACGCCTGAGCCTCCCAAAGTACTGGGATTACAGGCACAAGCCACTGTGCCCAGCCTACTATCTACCTTTATCTCAACAGAATGTCAATTTCATGGGAACACTGCTGGTATTCTTAGTACCTGAACTAATGTCTGGCATCAAACAGGCATTCAGTAAGTATCTGTTGAATGAACAAATGATTAATGAATCCCACCCTCCTTTCCCTTGTCTGTCACCTATACATTTGGAACAAGATGTGTTTAGGAAGTTTGGGCAGGTAAAGACTGAAATGATTGTGATTTGTACACCCCTCCCGAGGCAACTAGCAAGAATCAGTGATTCAGAAGTCTAGGTAAAATAACCCATCTGAATTTCTCCTGGTACTATAGAACTAATCTTTAATTCAAAGAGTCTTACTATGCAATCGACAATATTTGGTAGTAATTCAAGCTCCTCTACCCATCTAAAATTTTTTTAATTACATGGACATTAAATATATTTACTTAAGCCAAATATACATTCAGAAGGCATACTTATCTGTTCAAGTGGTCTAATGAGAATCACTAAATGGCAAGTTAGAAGAAATGATACTAATAACTATAGATTAATAAAGGTCACACTTTGTGATATACCAGTATGCTTTTTCAAAGGTAATTAGTCCGTTTTACAACAGTATATTTTTATATTTTCAGGTGCTAATTCCACTTTATTTGATCTATTATATACCTTTATTCCAATCTAAATTACTTCAAACAAAAAAAACCTTTATTAATTGTCACGAACTGTGAATGCTAGGGTGTTTCTGAAATGTTAGAATGATATATCTGAGGGAAGGCCACAATGATGTCTGAAAGAAGGCCACAATCTGTGGAGCATTTACCTTCTCATGATTTACAGCATAATGCCAATCCAGAGAGTGGTATGATACCTATTTATCCATAGTAACTGACTGTACTTATAAAATACGTCTAAATACAGATTTTAAAAAGCCATTTTCAATAAAAAGAAATAAAGCACTGTACATGCTACAACATAAATGAACTTTGAAACATGCTAAGAAAAAGAAGCCAGTCACAAAAGATCACATACTGTATGAATCCATGTATATAAAATGGCCAGAATAGACAATTCACAGACACAGAAAAAGTAGATTTATGGGTACAGGGAAAAATGGAGAGTGAGTACTCATGCATACATGGTTTCTCTTCAGGGTAGAATGTTCTGAAATCACACAGTAGAGAAGGTAACACAACTATGTTAATATATTAAAAACTACTAAAACATATGCTTTTAAAAAGTGAATTTCATGATATATGTATGATATCTCAATAAAACTGTAATTTTTTAAAAAGCTACTTTCACAAGAATTAACCAAATGACATGTTTAGACATAAGCTTCTAAATTCTGTGGCAAATTCTAAACTAAGGTAAAATATAAAACTTCTTATTCAGGAAATATGTTCCACATCATGTCGCCACCCATATTCAAATAAAATATTCTACCTGGCAGTTGTCCTTGCTGAAGGCTCTCCATTTTCATGTAAGGCATCACCATTTTGCTGTATTTCTACTGAACAACAAGAAAGAAAGAAACTAGGTTTTTATATACTTCTTGCTCATTCTTTTTCCTTTAAATTTTACAAACATATAAAGTTAGCTTACTGGTTGGAGATGAGCTGCAGTTTGTTATATTTTCTTGCTCAATCACCAATCCATCAAGCACAACTGTCAATTCACCAGTTTGTGCTATGCCATTCTTGTTTTCCAAGGAAAGTTTTAATTGTTCTTTCACTCTTTCCACTAGAAAGAAGAATATTCTAATTTAAAAGCTTTTGCCATATATAAAAATGCTTCAGAAATCAAAATTACATTTCAAGAATCACTCTAATTCAGTACTTGACATTTGGAAGGAATTCTTTGCATGCCTTTGACACTTAGTTAAGTAATTCCTCTTTCCCCCTCAATCCCATGCTTTCAATATCACCTTTAATTGCTTCTGTGCATATTATAAATATTGGAGAACATATAAATACATCTAAATAATAACTGTAGCAATTATCTAAACTTGCTTTTCAGCTTAAGGTACCACAGAGGACTCTTGTGGCTGAGGCAAAATTTCTGCGCAAGAGTCAGGTAAGTTTGGTTTCAAATTCCAGTTCTGCTACTTACTGGCCGTGTATTCAGTAATTTATTCAAACGTCTTTAAGCCTTGGTTTCTTAATTACAAAATGGAGATGACGGATTTCAAACTGAAGGGACAGTGTTGAGGACCAAATGCAAAACCATATAGACAGCCCTAGCACCACTTCTGAGGCACAGTTTACGTGCTCGATAAATGCTACGTATTGTGACAATCGTTTATCATCATTTTCATATAAGGATAAATACTTCCTTCCCATTATTAGAACAACCAGTTCTTTCTTAAATTCAAGGTCATTTTGCTTCAATTTCTGTTAGACTATATATTTAGACTATGTATTAAGTGATATATTAGACTTCTATATATTAGACTATATATTAATAGTTATTAGAAGGGGCGTAGAGAAAAGGAGAGATGAAGGTAAAAGAATACAGCTTCAGTTAGAAAGAATTTTTGTTTCTTTGAGATATTGTACAGTGTGATTCACACAGTAAATAATGTGTGGTACATTCAAAATTGCTAACAGTAAATTCCAAATGTTCTCATCACAAAAAAAAAAAATAAGTATTTGAGGTGACAGATATGTTAATACACTTGGTTTAATTATTCCACATTGTATTAATTGATCATAACATCACTCCGTATCCCATAAATATATACAACTACAATTTGTCAATTTACAATTTAAAAATAAAAACTAAAAGAGAAAGTTATCAGTGATCACTTTATTATTCAAACTGAGGCCAAATACTTCAATCTGATCTTCAGTGGCTTTCTGCAGTTTTTGCAATCACAGAACATTTCACGTTTTAGATGAAGTCCTTAACTTTGATCTTTCCTATATTTGATCTTTCCTATATTTAACAAATTTGGGTGGGGAGGGGAGGATCTCCATTTACCAGATGCCCAGAATAAATATGTTCACAGTTATGTATGTACAGAAAAGACAAGACAAAAATCTAGAACTACTAATCACTGGACAGAAATTCTTTGTGGCTAGGCCTGGTGGCTCACACTTGTAACCCCAGCACTTTGGGAGGCCGACACAGGAGGATCCCTTGAGTTAGGAGTTTGATACCAGCAACACAGTGAGATCTAGTCTCTATAAAAAATTTAAAAATTAAGGCCAGGCATGGTGGCTCACGCCTCTAATCCTAGCATTTTGGGAGGTGAGGTAGGCGGATCACTTAAGCCCAGGAGTTCAAGACCAACCTGGCCAGCATAGCAAGACCCTGTCTCTATTTTATTTTTTAAATTAAAAATTAGCCAGGTGCAGTGGCATGTGCCTGTATTCCCAGCTACTCAGGAGGCTGAGATGAGAGGATCCTGTAAGCCCAGGAGTTCAAGGCTGCAGCAAATGATGAATGCACTACTGCACTCTAGTGGGAGTAACAGAGTGAGGCCCTGTCTCAAAAAAGAAAGAAGGAAAGAAAAAGAAATTGTTTGCAAAAAAAAAGTTTAAACCATGTAATAAAAGAAGACCTTATAGAATACTCCAACCATTTGTAGCATCACAGACCTCAATTCTACTTTACATCCCAAAAAAAAAAAAACCAAACAAAAAAAAAACCAATTAAACAACTAGAAAAACTAAAGGAAATACAAAAGCACACACACAAAAAAACTATAAAAGCAGCCAGGCACAGTGGCTCACGCCTGTAATCCCAGCACTTTGGGAGGCCGAGGCGGGTAGATCACAAAGTCAGGAGATCAAGACCATCCTGGCCAACATAGTGAAACTCCATCTCTATTAAAAATACAAAAAAATTAGCTGGGTGGCAGGCACCTGTAGTCCCAGCTACTTGGGAGGCTGAGGCAGAATTGCTTGAATCTGGGAGGCAGAGGCTGCAGTGAGCCCAGATCGCGCCACTGCACTCTAGCCTGGGTGACAGAGCAAGACTCCTTCTCAAAAAAAAAAAAAAAAGAAAACTACAAAAGCACAAATTTCAGCTTTCTCTAATAATATCTGAAGAAAACTATATTGACTGACATACAATTGCATTCTTGTCATCTCCCATGATTTCAAGTGTCTGGAATTTGGTGATTTGGTTTCTCCTTAAAATATGAAGCTGTTTGACCAGATTCCTAAAGAACAGCCTTTTAAAATCTCTTTAGTGTGTGTTTCTTGGTAAGTTCTTTCATTTTTATTTATCTGTAAATGTCTGCATTCTCATCCTCAAAAGACAGACTTGTTGGACATATAATTTTATATTGGTAATGATCTCCTCTCAACTCTTTGAAGATATTTTTCCACTATCTTCTCCTATTACTAATTCTGCAATTCTAATTCATAAATCTTTGCAAATACCCAGTTTTTCTCTACAGCTGCTTTTTAAATTTATTTGTCTTTGGTATTATGCATTTCACTATGATATGGGGAGGTAGACCAAAAAACAAAAACATTCTTTCAGTGGTAAGTGCATTGAAGGAAATGAGCAAAGGAGTGGTAAGGAGGTCTCCTTTAGGCTGGTCAGGGTTTGATCCTGACCTGGTCACCTAGTGGCCTGGTCACTACGCATGACTTTCTCTTTGCTCTCTTGTTTGGGACAGTATGAATCTGTGGACTCACGTTTTTCATTAGTGTTCAAAAACGTGCAGCCATTCTCTCTTAAAATATCTCCTCAAAAATCTGGCCCATTACCTATTTTTCATAAATAAAGTTTTATTTGAACACAGTCACACTCATTCATTTACATATTTTCTATGGCTGCTTTCACGTTAAAATGGCAAGTTAATTGGTATAACAGAAACCACATATGGCCTACATGCTCAAATGTTTACAATCTGTCTCTTTACGGAAAACCTCTGCTTCTGGTGGCTTATTCCCTTACGTTTATTATCTGACGTTAGCTTAAACTAATTTTAAGCTAATTTTTACCAGTGGTTTGATGATATGCCCTAATTTTACAGTGGTTTCATTGTACACCCAAGAGTGTAGACTAGAGGAGTTCAAGTTCAGCTCCCTTATCTCTGGCTATTAGCCAAAAGCTCAGCATCATTAAATCTGCTATTGGTATGGCAGACTATTCTAATTCTGGTTCATGAGGTTTTCTTTACCCCAATCCCCTCATCTCCTGGCTTTTTTTTTTTTTTTTTTTTTTTTAAAGAAGAACAGTCCTCTACCTTTTTGCAAAATCATCAATGCCACAAAGATTTGTTCAATCCAGTACCTAGGTATTCTGCAGTGGGAGGGTGTTTACAGTATATATTATTTCACAATTCTGAACATGGAAGATTGAGTTATAACATTTTGGATCATAAAACTGGAAGGACAATCACATAAATAATTCCCATCTACATGTGAATGTATATGTGTGTGTCAGAGGGAAAAAGATATTATTCTGTCATAGTATAAACAAACCAACTCAGACATATTTATCCATTCAATATTTGAGTGCCTGCAGTGTGCCAGGCACTGTAGCTGGGGAAGAAGCAGGACAAACCCTGACTAGCCTAAAGGAGATCTCCTTACCACTGCTTTGCTCATTTCCTTCAATGCACTTACCACAAAAAGAATGTTTCTGTTTTTCAGTCGACCTCCCCAAACGAACTGAAATCTCTAGCAGAGCAGAGAGATCTTGTCCAACTAATTCAGTGATGTATCCTCAGCAGCTGAGAGAAGGTAAGTGCTTAAGAAACATTTAAACTAAGTGATTAAGGTAGTCCTGTCCTAGGGGAACTTACTCTTACAAGGCAGAAGCTGATTTTTTTCGTACCTCCTAGCAATTTGAGACAGAACAACTTGAGTCTCTGAGGAGGCAGGTATATAAGTAGGTAATTTGTTCTATAAATCATGGATTTGTTGAAAACGTGTTTCACAGATTTCTATTTAGCTCAGAGCCACATTCTGAAGCAGTTTTTAAAAACTGCTCAATGTATTATCTATTGCTGAGTAACAAATTATCCTAAAACTTACTGGCTAAAAATAACAATAATCACTCATTATTGCCAAGAACTCAAGAGGGGCACACACACATCTGGCAGGTGGGGGTGCTGGCTGCTGAGAGGAGACCTCAGTGCCCCTCCACAGGGCTTTGTGAGAGTCTTCCCAATGGTTGCTGATTTCCCATGGTGAGTACTCCAAGAGAACAAGGCAAAAGCTAAAATGCCTATATGACTAAGTCTCAGAGGTCATACACCATCACTTCTGCCACAATCTAGTGATCACACAGATCATCTGTGACACAGTGTCGGAGGGGGACTACAGAAGGGTGTTGGAACACCAGAAGGTATGAATGCTTGGAGGCCATTTTAGAGGCTGGCCAACGTACTCGTAAGTATGAGAAAAACCAAATTTTTAGAAACAAAATGAATACATAAGGTTACATAGCTTGTAAGCGACAGTCCCAATAATAGCAAAGTTTTCTAATTCCTAAGTCTTTTCATTATATCATGCTATGAGTTAATGTTCAACAACTCACAAAGTTAAGCTCCCACTTCCTGCCATGTAACAAAAAATTTCAGAATTTATTTACTTATTTATTTATAATAAATCTGTAATCCTAGCACTTTGGGAGGCTGAGGTGGGTGGATCACTTGAGGCCAGGAGTTCGAGATCAGCCTAGCCAACCCAGAGAAACCCTGCCTCAACTAAAAATACAAAAATTAGTCAGGCATGGTGGCACGTGCCTGCAGTCCCAGCTACTCACAAAGTTAAGTAGCTAGGGTTATCCCTAAGAGCCTTGAGGGGAGGTTGAGGCAAGGAGAATGGCTAGAACCCAGGAGGCAGAGGTTGCAGTGAGTCGAGATCGTGCCACTGCACTCCAGCCTGGGCGACAGAGTGAGACCCTGTCTCAAAAAAAATAAATAAATACAAATTAAAAAATAAAAAGACTAATGATTAACTGAGAGAAAAAAAATAACAGCTCTTATGAATCAGTGAGAAAAAAACTAAACAAACCAATAAAAAAATGTACAGAGCATGAGACAATCATAAGTGATGAAGTATGAATGATTAATAAACATCTGACCTTATTAATAATCAAAGAAATGCTTTGATAATAAAACTCATCTTTTTTATCAATTAATGTGGCAACTATTTACAAATGGGCACTGCCATATGCTACATTGTGTATATAAATTAGCAGAACTTTTCAGGAAGGCAGCTGAACTTCCTGAAAACTTTGCATTCCCTTTTACCTCCCAGTAATTTCAATACAAAAAAAATTTCTAAAGAATAAAGAGGCACTTATATCACTGAATGTGAAAATACTGTTTATTCAAAGCTTTGACTTCAAAATGTCTGAGTTTGTGTTGATAGTAAGTGAATTTATAAAACAAAATTTGTCTTAGTATAAACTAAATAAGCAAATTCACCCAGTTAATAAGGCTAAAGAAAATTATAAAATAAAATCCAATTTGATTATGCTCTGTCCAGTACCACAAATGACACATTTCTCTGCTGTATTTCCCCACCATTCAATATAAAGAGAGAATTATTCATTATAAATCATTTTGGACATAATTTACTTTGAAATGACCTTAATGGATTTCAAAATGCTTTCCCTGACAAAAACTAAGTTCTTGGTTCTATTAACACCATAAAAAATAAATAAATAAAAAACCTCAGTCTAATTACCAGTATTTGAATGGCAGCCATCTCACTCCTCTCTGGAATATTTAAAGTGGTTCTCTCAGCCTCAAAATTGAAACACAAAGTGAAGTTCTGAATATACTCTAATGTGTATGTTAGCTATACTATTCCTATGGTTTTCACCTATGGGTATAGTGACAAAGATTCTCTCTTTAATCAAACTCTAGTCAGGGTCCTCAAAACCTTCTTGACTAGGCCTCAATCTTGACCTAGAAAAACTGCAAACTCAGCCCAAATTATTTCATCAGCAACTTCACTACCACAAGCACCACTTGGACCACCATTGCACACACACGGAAAGACTTCAGCAAGCACTACCATAGTTTCTAACAGTTCAAGGCTCTCAGGGATAACCCTAACTCCCCTTAAAGCGCCTGCCTGAGAAAACTTAAGGCTGCCAAAAGAATTTACTGCCTGTTGTAGCCAACACCTGATGATAGGCCCCCGACTCCTCTTTCTTAGAGCTTTTACTAAAAAGGGCTTACAATGGTAAATCCTTCCTCTGTCTCCTGTAATATGTGAGTGTCTTTCTCAAGGGCCTGAAAGACATTCCTTTAAAATGCAATCATCGGGAAGGATAGGGCTTTTGTCTCCCTGTCTCTGTGGGAGGACAGAATCCTGACTTTGTTACTTGCCAGCTACCAAACACAAGGGCCTAATTGCATTTACACTGACCGAGCTTTTGTAATTTTTCATTTTCCTGACTCTACTGAGCCTCCATTGAATCCCTCGCTCCCACTCCTTCATTCTCCTTTTAAAAGACCCAGTAACCTCTACACAAATCAAAATTGGGTTTGGTTCATGCTGGAATCTCTTCCTTATTGCAAAAACATATTACTGATTAAAGTATGTCCTAACCACTGTAAACAGTGTCCCAGCTTTGTTTATCTATGACAATAGAGGGATTTTTTTTTTTCCCTATGCACTTTAAGCAATAGTGAGGCTGAGTAAGTGAAACATACCTCAGATATCAGTATCTCACACTGGTGACACATGAAGGAAAGAAAGTTAAAAATACCACACATCTCTGCAGAGCCAAATAAATAATTTCCATACTTTGGAATGTTGTTCAAGTGACCTGAACACAGAACTGAAGGTTAACTGAGGCACAAATGATGGCTTAAATCCACAAACATTCTGAGACAATGTATTAGAGGATTAAAGGAGCAAAAGCTTTGGGACTTATACAAAACAGATGAAGGTTAAGCAGTGAAAGCTCACTAGGGCTTAAATGTGAAGAAGTGGAACAATCTCCCTAACAAGCCGCAGTGAGTTGGATTCTGAGGAAAACAATACAAATAATTTACGTGAGGTGAGTCTTGGGTTTTATTTAAGGTTACAAATGGTTGTAATAACACATGCCATCAAGGGTGAAGAAATTTAAAAAAAAACTTCAAAAATAGAAAAAAATGCCTATTCATATAAATCGCTCCCCCACCATTACCCCAAATATATCAGAAAAGACAGATGAGAAACCATGAAATATAAGAGAAAACGACAGGGAGCCTTGAACAAAGGAAGAAATTAGCCTCATAAATCTGAAAAGGAACAAATGACCTCAACAACTGCAACATCTATTTTGATATGGTAGACTGTTGGGTTCCTACTATGGTAGAATGGGGGAGTGGTCAGAACCACATATTCTTTCTATGTTTTGTATGTTTCTTCCTAAAACTCAATAAATGTTTATTTAATGAAGAAAAGTCCCAGATCTAAGAAAGTAAAAAATACAATTAATTTTAAGGGTTTCTAACTTTAAGCAAGTTATCAAAGCATATCTGAGGTAAAATATGCAACTTCTTGGAAGATAGGGAGCTTTGAACCAAACATATCAAAACAACAAAGGCATTTTTATTTTTAAAAAATCATAAATAAGAAGAGAATTCTACTGGCTGTTAGCAAATGGGAATATAAAATTAAAAAGCAACTCAGATCTGATTTAAAAGACTGCAGAAGTCAAAAGAATAAATCCTTATGTTCTACGAAAAACTTTTAAAATCTTAGGCAAATAAAATAAGAATTATTGGTTAATATAATCTACCAAGATGTTGAAATAAAATTATTAAGAACTATTATAAAAGAAATGGCATTTTGAAGACTAAAAATACAATGGAAAACATGAAAATTTCAAAACAACATTGTAAGCAAGAAATAAAGGAATGACAAACAGTATCAATCAAAACCAGAACACAGACCAAACAGATGACACAGTGAAATACCTACGGGGAAGAAAAGGCAATAAGGCAATATGATTAGATTATATTAGTAAGTGTGCCAGCGGAAACACAAAAGACAAATGGCAGCAAATCATAATGAAGGAGAAAACAAACACAGATTTCAAACTAACAATTAAGAAAATACTCAAGGAGCTTCCAGAATTGATCCTTACAAAAAAGACAACCTAGCCAAGTGTAGTGGCATCAGAAGACTGTGGTGGGAGGATCGCTTGAGTCCAGGAGTTGGAGGCTACAGTACACTAGGATAGCACCTGTGAACAGTCACTGGCCTGGGCAACATTCAGAAAAGAAAAAAAAAGACAACCTGATATCTAGTGATAAAATTAAAACTCTACCTAAGAGAAATATAAAAGTAAGTAGGAAGGAAAGCAAAGCTATTAAAAAAAAAATGGCAGAGATAAATTCTGATTTTGCATTTCAAACACAAAAGAGTCTGATACTGCACTGACGAATACGGTAGCCAGTGGCCACATATGGCTATTTAAATGTAAATTTAATTAAAATAAATCAAGTTTGAAATTAAAGCCTTTAGTTCTACATGCCACATTTCAAATGCTCAACTGCCATACATGACTAAAGGCTACCCTATTGGATAGTAGAGATACAGAACATAACCATCACTGCAGAAGTTCTATTGGACAGCAGCCCTTACTGAACAGTGCTTAAATGAAGCTAACTTTTCATTATGAAGACGGAAGAAAATTATATAAAAATATAAAACACCAGCTAGGTTGTGGTGGGTCGTGCCTATAATCCTAGCACTTTCAGAGGCTGAGGCAGGCAGATCACTTGAGGTCAGGAGTTCGAGACCAGCCTGGCCAACATGGTGAAACCCCGTCTCTGCCAAAAAATACAAAAATGAGCCGAACATGGTGGTCCATGGTAGCGCACGTCTGTAATCCCAGTTACTGAGGAGGCTGAGGTGGGAGAATTGCTTGAACCCAGGAGGCAAAGGCTGCAGTGAGCTGAGACTGCACCCCTGCACTCCAGCCTGAGTGACAGAGTGAGATCCTGTCTCAAGGGGGAAAAAAAAAAAATATATATATATATATATATATATATGAGAATGTGTCAGCAAAATTCAATGGTACTGGGATTACAAAAATATATATTTTAAAAGATTAGAAATCAAGGTTATGGTCAAGACAAGTGGTAATACAAAGTAGAATCTCTGTTATTATTCACAGGCTGACTATTTTGGCACTCCCTTCTACTTTTTTCACAAGATTCTTGGTATTTTACCCTTTAAGTGGTTCTAATATAAATATCTTTCCAATAAAAGATAAATGCCTAATACACAGGACCATTGCTAATGAAAGAATGTGAAAATAAAGGTCATTTAAGATATATATGACAGCCGGGCGCAGTGGCTCAAGCCTGTAATCCCAGCACTTTGGGAGGCCGAGATGGGTGGATCACGAGGTCAGCAGATCGAGACCATCCTGGTTAACACGGTGAAACCCCGTCTCTACTAAAAAATACAAAAAAAAAACACTAGCCGGGCGAGGTGGCGGGCGCCTGTAGACCCAGCAACTCGGGAAGCTGAGGCAGGAGAATGGCGTAAACCTGGGAGGCGGAGCTTGCAGGGAGCTGAGATCCGGCCACTGCACTCCAGTCTGGGCGACAGAGCCAGACTCCGTCTCAAAAAAAAAAAAGAAAAAAAAAAGATATATATGGCAACTAATAAAAATAATTTAGCTTAACAAAAAGTTGGACCACTTCTGCTTCGGTCTGATGGCACCCCACAAAATTCATATGTTGAAACTTAATCACTACTGTGATAGTAGTAAAAATTAGGGTCTTTAGGAAGGGATTAAATCACAAGGGCACAGCTCTCATGGATGGAATTAGGGCCTTTATAAAAGGACTTGAGGGAGTGGGTGTGCCCTTTTCTGTCCCTTTTGCCATGTGAGGACATAGTGTTCATCCCCGTCAGAGGATGCAGCAACAAGGTGCCATCTTGGAAACAGGAACTGGATCCTCTTCAAACTCGAACCTGGCATCTTGATCTTGATCTTGGACTTCCAGATTTTAGAACTATGATAAACGTATTTATGTTCTCTAGAAATTACCCAGTGTCAGGTATTTTGTTATAGCAGCACAAATGCAGTAGGACAGTACAGAAAAAATTGAATCCCTACATCTGAATGATACCCAAAGTTTCTTCAGTTATAGTCATTACAATTAGTTTATGTTTTCATTTGTGGAATTATTCATTGTACCTCCAACCCATTGCAAAAATAATTTTAGGCAAGCTTAAGTACATTTATGTTGAAAGGTAAGGATAGTTAAGTAAAAGTTACATTCTAATAGCACTTAGACAAAAATAATTGAGTATATACCACAGGGCCTGCATCATTGTCAAGACCACCCCCCCAACACACACACACAAAGACCGAGGAGGAAAGGAAGGGTCAGAATAGCCTGCTATATGAGTGGAACATAAAATGATAAAATGTGTACTCAGGCTAGGGTACAGCAGCTGTTCACAGTCACAATGATAGTTCACTGCAGCCTTGAACTCTGGGCCTCAAGAGGTCCTCTTGCCTCAGCCTCCTTAGTAGCTACCTTAGATATAGTTTTTTATATACTCTCCATAATAATTCCATCTATGTTAAAGAATGAAATTAAAAACCCACTAAACAAATGTATAATTATTGAAAATACCAAGGACATGATTAGTGATAGGCTGCTTTCAGTATAGGAGACCCAGCAAAGCATACTCAAAAGATAATGAGAAGACTAGCTGAACACAGCAGTCAGGGTATGAACGTGTAGGCAGGAAATTAGACAAACTGAACTAAGACTCTGTAAGGCACTGAAAACAGGAGTTGAACTTGACCTTATAGAAAAGTGATTTTCAAACTGGTTTCAGGAGCAGGGTACCCCCAGAAATTAACTCAGGAATTGCTGTGGGTAACAAGAGTAAGGACATGTGAGCATGTACATGACTGTATTGTTCAATACTGCTTTATGTTTTACATACAGTAAAATTTTTATACAGAATAAGAGTCCATGGTAAGATTTTACTTGAATAAGCCAGTTTCTCTGTTAACATTTTTTAAAAATCTTTGGCTGTGGACTGTGGGAAGCACTGAAAAAAACACAAGTGAATAAGACAGTGTCTGCATTCAAGTTGCTCAATAATTCCATTTTGTTTGTGGTCTACAATTGTTACAAATGTTACCTCGGATTCCTACAATAACTTTCCCACTATAACCAAACCATGTTCTTTCATCCTTTAAAACTACTCTTGAGAGCCCCCACATATACTTCTGGTAACAGTCACCTGCTCCATATTGTAATCTGCCTTCAAGGACTTTAATCCTGTCTGCCATTCATTCTCACCATAAACTTTTTAAAAAAATGTCTTGCCAGAAATCATACTGGAAGTTTTCATGCATGCTAGATCCAGGGTTCTTCCTGAACAGCTGGATTGTCTTTCGCTGTTCTCTTCTTTCACTGCCTCAATACCTAAAAACTCAGCCTACTTTCTTTCCTCTCAGGAGATTCCTCTTTCACTTCATCCCTTAAAAATCTATCCTCTGCAAATAGACGAGGAACACAGATATACTGCAGAACATCCCTCCACTGGAGCCTTCTACACAAATATACACAATTCTATTCAAGGTGCTGACTATCAAACATTTTCTGTATAGAGCACACCTCAGAAACATAATACCTCTATCAATAACCTTGCCCCTCAAATCAGAGTTTAACAATAGGAACAAAAAGTGTTTTTAGTATTGAATATTTTTATTCATCACTAGGATGTCACGTTTTTCTTGGGTTACCTATTTTGTTCTTAGCAGTTGTTTGTTTGTTTGTTTATTTATTTATTTTGGAGACAGTGTCTTACTCTGTCACTCAGAGTTGAATGCAGTGGTGTAATCTTGGCTCACTGCAACCCCCACCTCCCAGGCCCAAGCGATCCTCCCACCTCAGCCTCCCAAGTAGTTGGGACTACAGGCACGTGCCCAGCTAATTTTTTGTATCTTTGATAGAGCCCAGCTAATTTTTTGTATCTTTGGTAGAGATGGGGTTTCACCATGTTGCCCAGGCTGGTCTCAAACTTCTGAGCTCAGGGGATCCACCTGCCTCAGCCTCCCAAAGTGCTGGGATTACAGGCGTGAGCCACCACCCCTAGCCTGTTCACTTCTTTTTAAAGGTAAATATACAATAACCCCAAAATTTAACTAGAGTTCATTCAACTGATACCCAACTAAAACTCAGAGTCCAAGTGCTAAACCAAGAGACTGAATCAAAGGTAATCAAGAATGCTATCATTTATAAAAGTATTTATAAATTGCTTCAAGGCTGTCTTGAACCTTATTAATTTTATATTACTTCTAATCAAAATTAGGCAGCTAAGAATCAGAAAACTTATATTTTAATCACAACCCAAAGTTATGTGTATACTCTTGAACAACTCACTTAGATTAAAATCTAATTTTACTTTAGATTATTTTAGTTACTCATTTGTCTATAAATGACTAAAACTAATACCCATAAATGTCTTCTATCATAAAAGGATTATGATACTATCATGAGATTAATTCTCCAAATAAATTTATTTACCTTTTGAGGCTGATTTGTGTCCCCCACCAAATTAGTATGTTAAAGTTTTACTCCCCAGTACCTCAAAATGTGACGTTTTTAGAGACTAGATTTTTGAAGAGGTAATTAAGTTAAAATAATGTCATTAGGGTAGGCCCTAATCCAATGACTGGTGTCCTGATAAGAGGAAATTTGGACACAGACACATATACAGAGGAAAGACCACGTGAAGATACAGGGAAAAGATGTCCATCTCCTAGCCAAGAGAGGCCTCACAAGAAACCAACTCCACTGATACCTTAATCACAGACTTCCAGCCTCCGGATATGTGAGAAAATCAATTTCCATTGTTTAAGACACCCAGTCTGTGGTATTTTGCTATGGCAGCCCTTGCAAACTAATTTACTGACTTCTTAGGTGTGCAGGATGCTACGACAATTTCTGAAGCCATCTACTCACTGTATGTTTATTAAATTTTATTTTTCCTGAGCATATCCTACTCAATTAAATCATAGAGATAATTTGTATTTAGTTAGTTAGTTATTTTTTGAGATGGAGTCTCACGCTGTTGCCCAGGCTGGAAGGCAGCGGCACAATCTCAGCTCACTGCAGCCTCCGTCTCCCGGTTCAAGCAATTCTCCTGTCTTGGCCCCCTCAGTAGCTGGGATTACAGGCATGCGCCACCACGCCCAACTAATTTTTGTATTTTTAGTAGAGACGGGGTTTCACCATGTTGGCCAGGCTGGTCTCGAACTCCTGACCTCAGCTGATCCGCCTGCCTCAGCCACCCAAAGTGGTGGGATTACAGGCGTGAGCCACTGCACACGGCCAAGGTAATTTTTAGTTTCAACAATTTGTGAGGGCTTCATTTCGAAGTGTAATGACATCACAACCTACCTAGAAGATCATTTGGCAGATAAGTGGATAGTTATCTTTACATGGAGGTTCAGTAGAGTCTAACATAACAGAATTGAAAACAATCCAGATGTCCAACAATGGGAATATGGTTAAATAATAGTAATAATCCAGGCAAGGTACTGTATACTTAAATAAACTATTACTTATTTCTGAATCAAGATGAATTGCATGACTCATTGAGAAAAAGAAAAAAAAAAAGCCATGGCACAGCAGAGAATCAAACTTACAATGCTTTAAGAGAAAAAAAAAATGTTTTAAGCCGAGTATATAAAAATTATTATGGTTTATACTAACTACTAATTACCAGTTCTAATTATTATATGCCATAATCACATTATATTTTCTTAGCTCATAACTCTTTATTTCCAAACACTAGATCAAAACAGATCTTTAAGTTGCATGTGGATTTGCAGAAAGAACTTTTTTAAAGATTAACTTGCTATCATCATTAGCATTTCATCCCTTACTTCATTCAGCAAACCTACCTTTAGGAATTAATAAGAAAATCTCTAAGGAAGTAAGAAGAGCAAAAATATTTACAGATTTGAGCAAGAGCGTATTTTTAGTGAACTGTTACAAGCTACTTAAGTGTCAGACAACAGGAAACTAAATAAATTGTGGTGTGAGAAATTATTTTATGGTACTTAAAAATCATAAACTAGAACCCTGGTTTTTTGCGGGTTTTTCTGAGATGGAGTCTCACCCTGTCGCCCAGGCTGGGAGTGCAGTGGTGCAATCTCAACTCACTGCAACCTCCACCTCCCGGGTTCAAGTGATTCTCCTGCCTCAGTCTCCCAAGTAGCTGGGACTACAGGCACATGCCACCACACTCAGCTAATTTTTGTATTTTTAATAGAGACAAGGTTTCACCATGTTAGCCAGACTGGTCTTGAACTCCTGACCTCAAGTGATCTGCCCACCCTGGCCTCCCAAAGTACTGGGATTACAGGAGTGAGCCACTGCCCCCAGCCAGAACCCTGGTTTTTAACATTCAGAGGATCACACATTTTGAGAATCTGATAAAAGCTATGAACCCTCTCCCCAGAATTACACATATATGTATATAACCCCGTATTTTTGCATATAATGATAGGAGGTTTACAAATAATTAAAGTCTAAACTACCTTAAAAATCCCAGTCTAGAAAAACTTTCATGGACACATAACATTTCTGGTATATTGTTAAATTTCTAGAAAGCAAAGGATAAACTAGTAGATGCAAAGAAGAAAAGAAATATGTGTTTGTGTCTATGAAAAAGGACAGCGACCAAATTATTAAGCTTGGTTATCCTTGGATAGTAAAATTATAGAAAATTTTTATATTACTCTATAATTTTCTATCTTCTTATTTTTTACAATAAACTAATTATATAATGATAAAAGAAAACTTAAGAGTTACAATTTATTTTAGCCAAAATAAAATTGTTATTAGTCAAGTGACAAAATAGAGTAGGGTCATGTAATGATAATTTTCTCAAGTTTTAAAGTATATAATAACAAGCAGATAATAAATGACTGATAGTCACTGATAATAGGGTACTTGTGGATGACTTAGATCACCTTGTAAATGTGTAGACTGGAGAAAGGCCATGGTAAATATTTCCTATTTCATAAAATGCCACAAAGTTAATCAATCACAAGCAATAACTGAAGTTCTTTATGAATACAAAACTATGTTTTTGCTTTTAGGCTTCGGGATATGTTCAAAGTGTCTAAAATAAATTTATAAGGAAATAAAGGTCAGAACAAAAAACTTACATTTTCTATTGTGTATCAACAGAGCTTCTTTCAAATCTATCGTTGCTTTTCCTAATAAAGCATCTGCTTTTAAAGCGTGACGGCTCCAAACTCGAAATTCCAATGTAGTCTGTGGTGTAACATTTCTGGAAGGGTAAAATTATAACAAAAACACAGGAGCAGACATCGTCATTCTATTAATAAGTAACAATTCCTATTAAACCATTTATTTCAGTAATGTTTTAAAGACCATGAATTCCATTTATTTGAGAAGAAATATTGTATGAAACAGGAAACTACTTGAATCATAAAAATATTTTACTTTCAAATACATTAGGACTTTAATAACTAGATGAGGATTTTTGGAATTAGCAAGCCAAAACACCAACACAAGAGTCTTACTGAGAGTTCACAGTAACACTGTTTCTATTTGAACAAATGTCTGAAGACTTACATAATACTTTTACTATACACAAATTTATGCCATTATTATTTTGAAATGCCAAAATTAAGAATGACTAATATGCAGTCCTACTTATTTCTGTATCAGGTCAGAGAAAATGTCTATATGGAAACAATTTGGTTTATAAAGCAAAAGCAAGCATTATTATGCATCCACTCCTGAAAAATAATTTAATCAAAAATTTCTCCATACTTTAAATTGTCGATCTACACTTTAAAAAAACACTCATTACTTTGAAGTCATTTTACAAAATTAAAAACATATTCCAAAAAACATACTTTCTTGTGAAGATTTTCCATCCTTTATACAAGGTACTTACACAGTTAGCTGTTCATCCCATTTTGGATTAGAAGAACTACTGGATTTTGCTGTTTTCGTAATTTCTCCATCTACAGCTACTTCTGTATATATTGCTGTTGCGAACCAGTTCTTTTTTCTTTTAAGTTTGGCACTAGAAACTAACAGACAAATAATTCACTAGTGAGTATGTGCTGCCAAAAAGCAGTACTGCGCACTAATCAATCAGTAAGAATGGAATTGTGATTCTTGTGCAACTAGAACCCTTCTCATTGGCAGAATGAAGGAACAATACAAAAGGGCTATTGATAATGCCTGAGAGCCATTTGAATGTTTCCAAAACAGTTTTATCGAGCTATAATTCACATACCATATAATTCACCCACTTAAACTGTACAATTCAATGGTCGCACTATATTCAGAATGCACAACCATCACCACAATCAATTTTAAAACATTTTTGTTACCACAAAAATAAACTCGATACCATTAAGCAGTCACCCCCTTCTTTCTCCTCCCAATCAACCCTCTCTCCACCCCCATCCCTAGGCAGCCAGTACCCTACTATCTGTCTCTTTAAATTTGCCTATTCTGGACATTTCATATAGATGGAATCATATAATGTCGGGTTTTTTGTGACTGGTTTCTTTTACTCAGCATTACATTTTTGAGGTTCATCCATATTGTAACATGCACCGGTACTCCACGCCTTTTATTGCCAAGTAACATTCTATTATATGGGTATATGACATTTTATCTATCATCAACTGATAAATATATGAACTGCTTCCACTTTGTGGCTATTGTGCATAAAGCTGCTATGAACATTTGTGTGCAGGCTTTTGTGTGGACGTAAGTTTTCATTTCTCTTGGGCATATGCTTTGGAGTAGAACTCCTGGCTCGTATGATAACCCTCTGTTGAGTAACTGCCAGGCTATTTTTCAAAGTGGCTGCACCATTTTATACTCCTACCAACAATATATACTGATTTCTCCACATCCTCACCCAGCAACTGCAGTAAAGATCAAGGGAAAAGTGTCTTCAGATTCAACATGCCCATTAACACCCTTGCCAGGTACTATTAACTTATCTTTCTGAAATTACATAACTGTGGCATTAAAAAAATGTTTTAATGTTTTATCTGGAAAGTTAGCTTCGAAAAGAAGAAAAGCAGTATTTGCATTTTCAAATAAAAACTTAAAAATCAAAATGTCATTATAAAAGTTAATCATAACCCCTTCCAGAAAGTGAATTTTAAATCTAACATACCTGACATATGAAGTAATCAGGGACTATCTACTTTCTGGGCAAAATACTGATGACCAGGCAGTAAGAACAACTTATCAAGATCACCTCTATAACCTCTGACCTATGAACACCCTAGGTCAGAGATGAGGAAGGGAAAAGCCTCTTTCATGTCATACACAACTGATGTTAAGGATATAAAAACAACCAAAGCTATGTAAGCTTCCATTCTATTGTGAGAGAATAATGATCTAAATAAAGAGTCACACAAATAAACCACTGAAATACAATGTGATAAATGCAAGATGTAAAACAAATACTATATTTAAGTACTGGCAACATAGCAATTAAAGAGTGTTCAATGTTATGTCTGAACTGCTACTATCAGGGTCTTAGCAAAACTCATTTCCATCCTTCACGGTTCCAAACTGCTCTAAGTTCAGTGTCACTGAACTAACACAGAAGGCCCAGACTTGCTCTCTCCCAAGAACTCCCCAAGATTCTCTGAATAAAAGTGCTCATATATTTCCTCAGTATATGTAAGTCTTATCCATATAGTAGAAGACTAGAAGAAGGAAAAGTCAGTATATGATGGTGTTAAAAGCAGAGGGTTAGATATATCTGGGTTCATTTTTCAACTGCGCCACTTACTAAAAGCCTGACCATAGTAAGTCAATTAATTTCTCCGTCCTTACTTGAAAAATTAGAAGAACAGCAGTACCTGATTCTTAGGATTGGTGAGTGAAGGCATGCAAAGGACTATCACCATCAATGAATGCCTGGCATCCAACAATGGTAGCTGTTACTCTATTACTACTGACTATATAGTATTAACTCTTCTCTGAGTTCATTGCAGATCCATCCAAAATACGTCCACTGAATACCCTTACTTGGCAAAATACTCAACAATACTAGAGGATAAGGTAAGAAAAGAGATTTTGAAAAGATAATAATCTTTAATCTCATGAGGAATTTATAAATATGCTAGCAAAAATGTACATATAAATATAATACTGTGATTTTAAATAACTAGAAGACAATCTTATTAATTCAAAAAGTTGTTCTAGTTAGTAGAATATATAGATTTTTTTTCCCATTTAATGAATTTCCTTTGGTGTTATACACAGACTGTCCTCCACCCTAAGGTTATATAAGTATTTTTAAACTATCAGAAAATGAGTCATGTGTGGGAGGGTAGGGAGCGTTAACTTTAAAATCCCACTGACAATAACGTCTCTTCAAAAAATCTAGTAATGAACTTAATACGTAAGAGTCACATGAAGAGAACAATAAAACTTTACCAATAGAAACAAAGACGTAAGAAAAATGATATGATATATTCCTAGATTTGAAAAATTTAACACTGAAATATTTCAATTAGCTCCAATTTAATACATTATTTTAAAATAAAAACACCAACTGATTGGTTTTGAGTGTTTTGGTGGGGGCAGAGGAAAAGGAGGGGAGACTTAAATATTCAAACAAAAGCCAAAGAAAATTCGAGAACAGTGAAGGTATATTTTAAAATGCAAAGTAATAAAAGGAAATTTATCAAAATAGTCTTTTAAAAAGCACCATAAAGTGAAAATAATTAAAATGGTTTGACAGTGATGTAAAAGAGAAGTAAAGAGAACAAGCAAGATACTAATGCATAACAGTGGCATTTCAAATCAATGGGAAGATAGATTAGTCCATAAATGTTGAAACATTTGAAAAGAATGAAGTCTATAATTCACACCACTCATACAAAAATAAGTGGCATATGATTTGGCGTTTTTACTTTAAAAAATGAAATTAATGCTCTAGAAGACAAAATAGCTAAAAAAAAATTATAAACATGAATATAACATCCCATTTGTTCTTCAATCTCATCCTTTTAATATATCTTGCACACTTTATGCTTCTGACTCTTTCCTGTTGAAAGTCTAAAATCTAAAATATCAAAGATAATACACTTCTATATGCTACTATCCTTAAGTACCTGGTACATTACACTATATCACCATATGACAATAGGTAGTTTTCTGTTTTATTTTTTCCATCAGTTTCCCTGCGTTCCATGATCAATGCTCTTATTCTTATAAGTTGCTGCCAATCAGATAAGGGTTAAGAACAGAAATGAGGATAAGAGTAACTATGCTAATAATAAAAATAAATTAGGAGATTTTAATAATTCGGCTTAGGGCAGAGTAAGTCAGTTTACAGACAATAAACAGCCAGACTGCAATATTAGAGGGGTCTTAACCTGGTTACTTATTGTTTTTAAAAAGAAAAGAAAAGCCTGGGTGTGGTGGCTCACGCCTGTAATCCCAGCACTCTGGGAGGCCAAGGCAGGCCGATCACCTGTGGTCAGGAGTTCGAGACCAGTCTGGTCAACACAGTGAAACCCCGTCTCTACTAAAAATACAAAAAAAAATTAGACAGGAATGTTGGCATGCAACTGTAATCTCAGCTACTTGGGAGACTGATGCAGGAGAATCACTTG
Source organism: Mandrillus leucophaeus (assembly GCF_000951045.1). Taxonomy (NCBI): domain Eukaryota; kingdom Metazoa; phylum Chordata; class Mammalia; order Primates; family Cercopithecidae; genus Mandrillus; species Mandrillus leucophaeus. The sequence goes on along the minus strand of NW_012108986.1, from coordinate 743,350 downwards.
AACCCAGGAGCGGGAGGTTGCAGTGAGCCAAGATCGCGCCACTGCACCCCAGCCTGGGCAATAGAGCAAGACTCCATTTCAAAAAAAAAGAAAAATCAATACAGAGGTCATTGTAATCTAATAAAAGGAGAAACAACTTGGAGTCCTAAGACCTCTGTTAGTTTCTCATTATTAACCCAAGGCACTTAATTTAATCCCTCTGATTCTCAGTGTCCTCAATGACAAATCAGGAGTCGTAATCTTTATTTAAGAAGTGATTGTGAGATCAGTAAGACTGGGAATTTTAAGGTGATTTTTATTTTAAAAATTAGATCAACAAAACAAAAGACAAAGACAAAAAGAAAAGAAGGTACTAAAACCTGGTACCATTTAGCACAGGTCCATGATCATTATTTCCCAAGAGGATCACTGTATTTCAAAGGAGAGCAGCAACTGATGCTCAAAATTATAAATACTGTCGTGGCATTGTTTTGGTTACTTAGACTCCCTTGGTCCACATCTATTTTCCAATTGGTTCTCCAGATTTGATTCACCTGATAGCCTTTCAATAAGTTCTTTTTCAGCTCAAATTAGCCAGATCAGGTTTTTCTTTTTTCTTTCTTTTCTTTTTTTTTTTTGAAGAAAAGAAACAGAGCCTCACTCTATTCCCCAGGCTGGAATGCAGTGACGCCATCTCGGCTCACTGCAACCTCCACCTCCAGTGTTCAAGTGATTCTCATGCCTCAGCCTCCCAACCAGCTGGGATTATATGCATGTGCCACCATGCCCGGCTAATTTTTGTATTTTTAGTAGAGATGGGGTTTCACCATATTGGCCACGCCAGTCACAAACTCCTGGCCTCACGTGAACGACCTGCCTTGGCCTCTCAAAGTGCTGGGATTACAAGCATAAGCCACCATGCCCAGCCTAGGTTTTTCTTACTTTAAGAACTCTTACACATAGATCAAGATAATTTGAAAGTTAAACTTCGGGTGTACTGTCCATTGGTCCTAGGCAAGTTACAATGAACTGAAAATGTAGTGAAAATAAGGCTCTAAGTTTCTTATACAGAACAAAAGTAAAAGGAATTATGTAAGTGGTTCTTCAGTGGAGTACCTATCAGCTTCATCAGGAGAACTGTTTCAAAAATACATGCCCATTATTCACAGAAAACAAAATACAAATATCCCTTATAGTTCATCCTTACTTACAGTGAGAGAAATGCTATTTAAATAACACTAAGATACCACTTTAGTATCTAATTATGAACAATCCCAAAGCCTGACAATAGATTTTGGTTAGGCTTTGGGAAAACAGGCACTGTACAGCTGGTGTAGACACAAAATGGTACAGGCCCCATGGAGAGGAACTTGGCAATACCTAGCAAAATTACATGTGTTTTTACCCTTTGACCCAGCAATCTAGGATCCTATCCTATTGATACATGAGCAGAAATAATAAACAACTTTTGTATGAAGTTATTTGTTGCAGCACTATTTGTAATAGCAAACAGTGGAACTCCAATGTCCAGCAACAGATTAGTTAGCTTTTTTACATCTATTCAACAAGGTATGGTGCAATAATAAAAAAGAATATTCTGTCATGAAACAAAGTCCAGAATACTATAAAGTTAAAAAAAGCAAAGCACAGAAAAGTATGTAAGAATTAGGGGATTAGGAGGAGAGATGAGATACATATACTGAACACATATCTGCTTTATTTTCAAAAAGAAGCAACAGAAAGATAAAGCAAAGCTAATAAAAAATGTGAACCTACAGGGCAAGGGAGAGAAGTGGGAAAATGGGACCAAGTAGCCAGACCTCTCTGAAGGTACCTTGGTTTTGACTCTGGGACTATGTAAATGTCTTACAAGGTTATAAAACAAAATTAAAAAAACAAAACAAAACAAAAAAAACACTGAAAAAAAAAATGAACTTAACTAATTATCAATTTAGTGACATAACCAAATAGAGAATTCCTAAGGTACTTTAAAACATGGTATTTTGATTATACATCCTAAAGGGGGAAAATGCACAAAAAAATCTTAAACTGCAATGAGTGGACCTATTGTTTTTGGTAATTTTTTTAATTACCTTTTTTTCCCCCTTTTTTCATCTCCTCCTTCCTCTGTTTTTGGTAATTTTCATGTTATTTTGAACTGGTGTGGTAGGATAAAACAGATAATATGATAATGTCATTTTGAATGAAGATTTTTTGATCAAGAGAAGAGAGTTACAGGTCAGGCACTGTGGCTCACATCTGTAATCCCAGCAATTTGGGAGGGTGGTGCAAAATGATTGCTTGAAACAAAGAGTTCAAGACTAGCGTGGGCAACATAGTGAGACCCTGTCTCTAAAAAAATTTTTTTTAAATTAGGCAGGGAAGGTGTTGAACGTTTGCAGTCTCAGCTACTTGGGAGGCTGAAGCATGAGGATCACTTCAGTCCAGTAGTTTCAGACTACACAGTCCAGTAGTTTCAGACTACAGGGAGGTATGTTTGTGCCACTGTACTCCAGCCAGGGAGAGAGAGTAAGACCCTATCTCAAAAGAAAAAAAAAAAAAGCTATAAATATAAAGTCAAATTAATTTAATTTTTTTTCCTTTTAGTAGAAAATGGTACTTACAGACTACAGTTATTATTATGAATTGGAAATATCAGCATGAACTAAGGATGTTAAAATACTTTTTATTTTTTGCTTTCTACAATAAACATTTCCTAGCTCTGTTAACTGAAACTTCCCAGAAACAACTAACCTTACAGTAATGAGTACCATAGGAACTACAGCACTGTGTAATCCCACTTAAATATTTGCCCAATGATTGAACAAATGACTAAATGTATGTAAGAAGGCCTTTAGCATCCTGCTCCATCCTATTAATCATTTAAGGGTCAACTCAATGATACTTTTCAAAAGCCCAAATTCTCCCACCATTACAGAGGCTGTATCTTCTCTTCATCCAGCATAGGTTCAATAAATACTTACTGAATAAATAGCATACTTTTGGAGGGCATCTACCTTTGAGGCCTATTGCAACAAATACGCCATAGTATGAATCTAAAAGAAATTATATTTCTGGAATAAGTCTGCTGAATTAGGTATTCAAAAGAAAAGTTTATCAGGGAATCACCATATTAAATATAAAAATAACTTACCAGTTACTTGTAACTGCAACCTTCCACTGTGGTTATTACTAGTATCAGACCTTGGTGAAGCAGTGGCCATGTCCCAAAATTCAGCTAAAACCTATTTTTAAAAAAGGGAATTTATTCATGTGTTAGATAAGAGTTAACAATTTTCAAGATATTAAAACTACTTTTCAAATCAACTAAGAAGTTCTCAAAAAGTACAGGGAAATTATGAAGCCTATTACCATCCCATTAAAACAAACCCTAAAGTTCGTTGAAATAACAGAAAAAATGGTGAGTAGTAAGCAAAAATAAAAATAAACATTAGAATGTTGCCCTGGATATGCCTGCTGCAGGAACGCTGGGATCCAGAGACAAAGCACTGGGCCTGCTACAAGGGGAAGGAGCTGAGATTCCCATACTAAGCAAGGGCCCAAGTCAGTAGAAACTCCTAACATATGGCAGAAGCATATATATATACATGTTTTAGGAAGGTACCCCAATTTAAGCCATTGGGAGTACCCAAGACGAAGACCAACCAAGTCCGAGTCTATAATCTTAAAAATCAAATTTATATGAAAACAAGCCACTAGTCTGGGCAACAGAGCGAGACTCCGTCTCAACAACAACAACGAGAACCTTTATCCAAACAAGACAAAATAAAACTCACAATCTACATGGGGTAGGTGGGAAGCCTCAAAATACAGTAAAAACTACAGGAAAAAACTGACAACTCGGCCATTGTTGTGGATGATTTCAACACATCCCAATTAATCATAAGTCAAGCAGACAAAAAATAATAATGAACAAGCAGGATTTAATAACATCAACAGAACCTCACAACCATTAGAAAATAAAAATTTTTCTCAGGTACTCATGAGACATGAGTGACATACAAACAAACATACACTGAGATACAATGAAAAGCTCACTAAATTTCAAAAAATGTTCTACGTCTCTGTCCGTAATACAATGAAGTTAAAAATCAGTAACAAAAGATAAACTTGAAAAATACGAATAGAATTTAAAAACACTTCTAAATATTTAATGAATCAAAAGAAACCATGTTGGAAATTACAAAAAAAAACCACTAAGAACTGAGAAACAAAAATACCACATATGAAAATGTATGGGAAAAGTTATACTTAGAGGCAAATTTATAGCCTTAAAGACATACTAGGAAAGGAAAGGTTGAAAACTCATGTGTTAGTAGGTCATCTGGTAAGTCTGAAAGAGAAAAACAGAACAAACCCAAAGAAAGGAGTTAATAAAGAGCAGAAACTAACAAAGTAGAAAGAAGGTAACAGAAAGGATCGACAAAGTCAGAGCTACTTCTTAGAAAACACTAAGATAAATAATAAACGTCTGATAAGACTAATGAAGGGGAAAAAAATGAAACAAAATAGGAAGCCCTAAAACAGACCGACGCATGTAAGGACATAGCCATGTAAGAGATGTAGCAATGCAGATCCACGAGAAAAGGGGGATACTTAAATAAACCTTTAATTAGCCATATGGAAAAAAAATGACACTGGACCCCTATTGCACATCATATATAAAACCAATTCAAGATGGACCAATGACATAAATATGAAAGGGAAACAGTAGAACTTTTAGAACAAATTACAGCAGAAAACTATTGTTTTGTGTACTCCCAGGATGCAAGGATTTCTTAAGTGACAGGGGCATACTAACCAAATAAGAAAAGTGTGAATATTCACACCTGTAATCCCAGCACTTTGGGAGGCCAAGGCAGGCGGATCACCTGAGATCAGGAGTTCAAGACCAGCCTGGCCAACATGGCAAAACCCTGTCTCTACTAAAAAAAGACAAAAATTAGTCAGGCGTGGTGGTGGGCACATGTAATCCCAGCTACTCAGGAGGCTGAGGCAGGGAGAATGGCTTGAACTCGGGAGGTGGAGGTTGCAGTGAGCCGAGGTCACACCACTGCACTCCAGCCTGGGCAACAGAGTGAGACTCTGTCTCAAAAGAAAAAAAAAAAGTGTGAATATTTTGACTACATGGAAATTGAGACTTCTGTTTATCAGGACATCATAAAGAAAATGAAAAGATATGCCAGAAACTGGAATAAATTTGCAAAACAAAAAACTAAAGATTAGTATTTACTACTATATAATACTTACAAATAAGAAAAAGACAACACATTAGGCAAAAGGCTTAACTGTAATTATATAGAAAAGGAGATTTCTAAGGCCAACAAAGATGAAACAATGCCAAATCTCACTGCCCATCAGAGAAATACAAACCACACAGATGTCATTTTTAAATTCATTAGAATGGTAAAAACTAGGAATGTTGATAGTGCCAAATAATGGCAAAAAAACATGCAACAGTGGTGGCTCTTATATACCGCTGGTAGGCATTTCAGATGCCAAAATCCTGTTGGAAAACAATTTGGCATTATCATTTAAAGTTAAACATTTGCATGCCCTTCAATGAGCGATTTTGAATTTTATAAAATTTTTGTACCTGTGTGCCAAGTATAAGCATTCTTCATAACAACAAAAAAAGTGAAAAATACTCAAATGTCCATTGGTAGAAAATGGTTACATAAATTAGGCTAATTCATGCAATGGAGCATTATACAGTAGTGAGAAGAATGAACTAGGTGGGGGTCGTGGCTCACGCCTGTAATCCCAGTGCTTTGGGAGGCCGAGATGGGTGGATTATTTGAGGTCAAGACCAGCCTGCCCAACACAGTGAAGCCCTGCCTCTACCAAAAAAAAAAATAATAATAATACAAAAATTAGCCCGGCGAGGTGGCAGATGCCTCTAACCCCAGCTACTCGGGAGGCTGAGGCAGGAGAACTGCTTAAACCCAGGAGGCAGAGGTTGCAGTGAGCTGAGATCGTGCCATTGCACTCCAGCCTGGGTGACAGAGCAAGACTCTGCCTCAAAAAAAAAAAAAAGAATGAATATAGCTATAAGCAACAACATGAATGGATCTAAGAAAAAGAACAGTAAGTAGAAAAGAAAAGAAAAAAGACAGATGAGTTCTGAGCATTAACACCTTCCTCTCAGTTCTGTCTCCAAGATTTAACATTCTACACTGAAGTCATAAGAAATTCTTCCAACTCCTAATGACAAAGAAGAAATGAATTCTTTTGACAGTTATCATGACCTCATCTTTTGTTATTCATTTCCTTTGAAAACACCATGATTCCATGATTGAAAAAGAAATCCAGAAATGTGGGGTACTGTGGATCCTGAGCCTCAAGAGTTTGACCAACGAACAATTACAGGAAGCCCAGTAAAGAACTGCTAAGGTCCAAACGGCCACCAAATAACAAGCTGTCAGTCTTCCAAGGAGTACTCTGTGAATCTCATGGTAACATTTCTGCACACAATAAAGAAACTAGTGTACAGAAATGTTTATTTGTCTATGATATAGCAATATCCACAGAGTCCAAAAATAAGTCTTCACAATTATTTTCTGGTTATAAATTTGAATTTGCCTATTGAGATATTTCTGTCTATTTTTATGTCTGCTCAAACATCTTTTATGATGTTTCAATGCTTTCCTTGAAATGTATAAAGATTTGTAAATTAGATTTTCCTCTATAATAAAATACCGTACGTGCAAGCTTTAAAAAGCCTGCAAACATGATTATGAAACTCAAACAATCATATTTGTGGTATTTTAAAAAGAAAAGATGGAAACAAGTTCAGGATAGCAGTTACTTTAGGGGCTGGGAAAAGGTAAGAATATGGAATCAGAGAGGTCTTCACAGCTCTTTAACCACACTGGGATTGACCTAGTTCTTCGGTTGAGCAGTCGGTTCACAAATGGATTTTATTATTGACTTCTATGTGTTACATATAATCTGGTACATTCAAATTACATGGGTTTTTTTTCTTGTTTAATTTAAAGAATGTATGGAAGGCACGGAAGTAGACACAGTAAAGTATAAATCACTAATTAATCAAGTGTGATTACTGGAGACTGTGATGCAAAAGAAGGACAGATACAGCTTTCACAGATGGCATTTAGTCTTCCAAGAAAAAGACACTTCTTCCTCTAGGCAGTAAATGAGGGACTTAAGGATAGGTGAAGATATTGATTCATTTGGAGGTAGATTAAAAAAAAAAAATCAAAGACCCTTACTAGGGAACTAAACACAAAGACAACTACTGAGAATAAAGGCAAGAGGCATAGATTACTTATTTGAGAAAAATCTTAAAAGTTTACAATACCCTGGAGACGCGGGAACAGTGCCAACCAGGTAAAAAATTATTCACTTTATTACATGAAACTCTGTGTACTCTGATCCCCACCCCCAATCTATTTTTCTCTGTATTCTATATAAACTCTTTGATATCACCCAATCCCCAGACTCAAGAGCACATGTTCTGGTAACCAGTAACTGCAAATTTAAACTAAAACCATGAAAAATGGTTCAAAAAATGATACTACCTTGCCTTAAAAGGGAAGAGATACAGCAAATGAAATTATCAATTTCAACAATTATTCTCTACACTTCATTTAATAAAGTTATATGACACTTAAAAGATAATGTACTATCATATATTCTCCCATCTGAGCATTACAGTAACACTGTGTGAGGAGGGAAGCACTCTGTCCATCTTAGAGACGAGAAAACTGAGTCTCAGGAGTATCTGAGGTCTAAAGTTATTTTTTATGACAACATATTACTAAGTCTACATAATTATCGAAATATATGAAGTCTCATTATTAAATGTGGTCTTAGTTTAAAAAAATTGTTAATCACTTACTATGTATCAGGAACTGCTAGACACTGGGGATACAAAGATGAGTAAGACACGATTCCCTCTTTCAAGGAGCTCATAGTCTGTGAGGAGACAACCCTGTAAACAAATAAATAGCTTTCAGTGTGATAATTCCTAAAACAGATGCAAAAGGTAAAGTACTACATCCGGGGCACATAAGAGAAGGTAGACAATCCATCCTTCAGGGATCAAGAAAGGGATCACAGAGAAGATAACCTCTGAGGGAACTGCATCTTGAAGTGTGTAATTCTTCGAGAGAGAATTAGAGAAAGAATGGAACATCCAGAGAACTGCTTGCATAGTGCACAATGGAACATACGGAGAGTGTAATGTGATCAGGCAAACAAAGAGGGTCTAAACTGCATAGGATCCTATGTAATAGTTTATATTGTATTTAAAATATACCATGCATAGTACTTTAAAGTTTATCCTGATGGCTTCAGTGATGAGAATTGCATTTTGGAAAAATAACTTTGGAAGCTGTGGGGGTTAGATTTAAGATAGTGAGTTTATCTGAACTAGAGCACTGGCAGTATGAAAGAAAACACTGAGGATACATATAAGGTCTTTGACCAGATGGCTATAGGATGGCTGAGGGTTACAAAAAAAATAAGAATCTGAAAAACTAAAATTTCCCACTTCGTTGTCTGGGTGGATGATGGTTCCCTAACCAGGATAGAGAGAAAAGTAAGACTATTTGACTATTAGGGAAGAGTGCAGTGGGAAAGATTACTAGTGGGAGATTGTGAGAAGAACAGGACCCATCAAGTCCAGGATGGGGTCATATGAGCTAGTGAATGGAACGGAGACCCATTACGGATCGAAGTAAGACTATTTTTCACTTCCAGTTCTGCCACTTAAGAGCTGTATGACCAAGTTAACTTTTCCATGGCTCATTTCCTGTATCAGTAGAATAGGAAAAACAAAGTCATCTATCTCATGTTACAATGAGAATTAAATGAGATAATATATGTAAAAGACGTAGCACTTTGAGTATACAGCACGAAGTAAGGACTCAATAAAGACTACCTATTGTTTTTACTGTGGAAGAAGGAGGTTAAAAATACAAGTTTCATTTGGATATGCAGTTCAAAAGAAAGTTGCTGACAACCAGGTATAATAGACAGCTAGTTAGACAAGCATGCAGTCGAGGAAACAGGTCCATGGGGAAGAAATATTTTGGAGTCACAGTTTATGTAAGTGGCATTAACTTCCATGGAAGACAATGGGCTTGTTCACAGTGGAGATGTTTTGGAATAAATATTGAGCAGAATGAGAGAGTGCTGATCAACTTCTGCTGAGCCCTATTAATACTGTGCTTATCACAAGCCCTCAGGGACAACAATCTGCATAACGGTATGACTTTTATCAAGTTGTCCTTGGTCCCCAGCATATGAGAAGACAAAAAAACTGTATGATCAATTTAGGCTCAGGAATCTAGAAAGCAGGGTTGGCAAAAGAAAAAACGAAGTCTGAGTTTTAGGTCATAATCTACGCTCAGAGGGTATGGTCAGTAATATCTAAGCTAATTATGTCGGTCCAACCCTATGAAAATCCCCAGGCTTGTATAAAGGTTCACTACTATTCAACTGCAAAGAACAGAAAAAAGTCCTGAATGTAGATAATAAACTACATTTCCAGTACTCAGGTTATAGATCTATCAAATCCTCATTTAGAAGGTATATCTTAATTGCCTGCTTACTTCAAAATGTCTTTCTTAAGTCAAAAGCAAAATTGTGAAAGAAAGAAAGAAAGAGGGAGGGAAGGAAGGGGAAGGAAGGGGAGGGGAGGGGAGGGAAGGAAGGGGAAGGAAGGGGAGGGGAGGGGAGGGGAGGGAAGGGAAGGGAAAGGAAGATCCAATTCGAACAGATCTGATTCATTCTGCACACTCTGCAGTGTTAAAGCTTTGAAAAGTCAAATAAATACTGTCACATATCTATGTGCCTGGATCAATTAATAAACATACTTATTGGCTGCATACTTTATAAAGTGGGTATGGCAAGGATACAGAAATGGTAGAAGACAAAGTCCTGGCTTCAATACCGAGTCTAATTTTGACGACAATACTAATACACAAGAAAAAACTCAGTAACAAGATAGGATGATATGTAACAGAGCAGTTTAGTCCAATAAATGTGGAACCTAAAAGGTTAGAAAGCCTGCACTTAGGCAAAGCTATTTTATCAAGCATAAAATGTAAAACTCAATGAATGTGGCAAAGATAAAAATGGATGAACCATGCAGTCTCCCCCCTCAATATGGCTAAGATTCAGCAACTCTAAAGCATAAAATAAATATTTCATTAAAATGTAAACTACAAAATAGAGGATTAAATTTTAAGTTAAATTATATATAGGAATATAGAAATATTACTTCTACATAGAAATACTGTTGATCATTTCAATGACTTTATAGAATGAGAGAGTAAACAGGAGGGCGACCAACTCGTCCCAGTTTGCTCAGGAACATCAGGTTTTAATCTTGCATCCTGGGAAACCTCTCAGTTCTGGCCAAACTGGGGTTTTTGATAATCCTAGCGAACAGTGTAATGGCTCTAACTGCCTAGACAGCTCTTTTGATGTATCTCAAAGAAACTTTTCTAGTGGAATCCTGTTATAAAAGTATAATTCTGTTAGATTTTTCATTTCCATGCGACCTGCAAATTCAGAAAGGAAAAACCAATTTTATAGGAACGACTCATCACTAGGGCTCAAAATCATATCATTGGGACTACATGTCGGGAGAAGGGAACAGTAAGAGGTTTTCTCAATACCTTTCAGCCCTCCGAATCATTTACTTTTAATACACTCTCTGTCCGTATCATTACCACTGATCTCTCTACTCAAGGCATTTCCAACTAGTGCTACTGTTCTTCCCTGGCCCATGCCATCATCCATCATCCCCATGCCATCATACCCCATGCCATCGCAGCCTATGCATCTATGCCAACAACTCACCTGTCCTGTATCTTGCTGATCTCCGTTCCATTCACTAGCTCATATGACCCCATCCTGGACTTGATGGGTCCTATTCTTCTCACAATCTCCCAATAGTAATCTCTACCACTGCACTCTTCCCTTAGAATTGGTCTGCTTAACTCAGGAACTATAGTCTCTCCAGCACTCTCCCACACTCCTTCACTGTAGGGGCCCTACTGGCAATGTCATTAATACTTTACATTTGCATAGCACTTCATAGTTTCAACTTTTCACATGTTATGTCAAGAAAACAGGCTAAGTACAATTGTTTCCAATTTTACCAGTGCCACGTTAATATCACTTTTCACTTCTATCTCCCATTGGGCTTTTCTTCCCAGGTTCTGTCTTTATTGTGCCTCTGTCTCTACCTTCAAATAAACTTGGTGTTCTCAATGTATATATCTAACTATTTGGGAAAGAAGCTATCTAATTTCTTTTAAAGCTTTTTATATACAAATAGAGACAGGGTCTCACTATTTGCCCAGGCTAGTCTTTAACCTCTGGCCTCAAGTGATCCTCCCACCTGGGCCTCCCAAAGTGTTGGGATTACAGGCATCAACCACTATGACCAGCCAAAAAATTAAAGCTTTCTTGTCCACACTTGACCTCTCCCTATAAATATCACGGATTGATCCACTTATACTCAAAATACAAGAATGCCCCTCTTCTGATAATTTACAAGTGTGCTGCAGAATAGCACTTCTGAGCTGTACCATTCCAGTGACTTGAAGAGTACTTGCAATATCTACCAGAAAAATGACAAATAAACATGGAATCTACAGGTACTTGTTAGCCTCTGACTTTAATTTGGGTGTTTATTTTAACCTAAAAATGCCTATCTAACCACAGGATCTAATAATTTCAACTATCTTTCCTCCATCTTTCTGTATTTTTGGTCAATTTCAAAGTTCCTTTAAGTGTACAATATATGGCCCTTTAGGAAGTATTTCTATGAGAAAAATGTATTTTTCTTCAAAATGCCCAATTTCCTAAGTTAGTATGAATACCCAACTCTTACTATTCATTATCACTCAATTTCAGATTTTCAGCCAGAGGGAGATAATACATTAATTTTTAATTAACATTAATACATTAATTTTTTTCTGAGCCTGTTAGTTCTGTTTTCTCTTACTCTCTAATTTTTACAACTTCTTTTCCAGTAACATAAATCTAAACCTTGTTTCTTGACTTTTCTTTTTCAGATATATCTCACATCTCCCCTTTCATAAATGCAATCTCTTCCTATTTTTCAACCACTTCATTTTCTTATAGAAAGTGAGCTTCTATTCGATTGTATTTTTAATTTTTAATTTTACTTTATTTTCTTTCTTTCTTTGGAGGCAGGGTCTCACTTTTGTCACCCAGGATAGAGTGCAGTGGCATGATCATGGCTCATTGCAGCGTCTAATACTGGGCTCATGCCACCCTCCTGCCTGAGTCTCGGGGACTACAGGCATGTACCACCATGCCTGGTTAATTTTTTTGTTTGTTTGTGTAGACATGGGGTCTCTCTACACTTGACTCAGGCTGGTCCAGAACTCCTTAGCTCAAGTGAGCCTCCCACCCCAGCCTCCCAAAGCACTGAAGTTTTTTTTTTTTTTTTTTTTTTTGAGATGGAGTCTCGCTCTGCCGCCCAGGCTGGAGTGCAGTGGCCGGATCTCAGCTCACTGCAAGCTCCGCCT
>NW_012108986.1:709713-730558 GCF_000951045.1 Mandrillus leucophaeus | reverse complement strand
AGCCAGGATGGTCTCGATCTCCTGACCTTGTGATCCGCCCGTCTTGGCCTCCCAAAGTGCTGGGATTACAGGCTTGAGCCACCGCGCCCGGCCGTATTTTTTATTTTTAAAGTTTTATTCCTCTCAAATAATTACACAGAAAACTCCTCTGCTTTACAGTAAGTTACCTCAAAATTTACCTCTCATTAACATGTATAACGTAAGCAAAAAATATTCTTACATTAAAATGCACCATACATATCACAGTTTTGAGCTTGAAGCACCAAATCTTGATTTTTCTGTAGATTCCCTTTTTAATGCCAATTTTAACCATTTCTAAGCTATATGAAAGCCTTGTTCTCAAAATTATTCTATGATCAATCTACTCTAAACTATTAGTTACATAATGAACACAAATTTTTTTCTCTCTCTCAAAGCAACCAACACATAAAATTCACTTTATTTACAGAAATTCAAGTCCAATAACTAGTGAAACTATTTAACTCAATTCTCTTTTCATTCTCATTAATTCTAATCAAGTACCTTTTTGAGTACTTTAAATTCCATCTATGTCCTTGCTTTCTAAATAGCCCTGCATCACAGCAAGGCTTCAGTAATACCAGAAAATATGATCAGAGCAATTTAATGTGCTCTTCTATCAGAGTTCTTGTTCCAATTAATGACAAAAGTTACAATTACATACCCAAAGCAAAACTAAACTAACCACCCTTTCAAGGAAAATGTGTTTCACGTATACTACCTTTGTCATTTTAGTGACAAAGCACAATAAATAAAATGAGCAAGACCACAGACAATTTTTTTTTTTTTTTTTTTTTTGAGATGGAGTCTCACTCTGTCGCCGAGGCTAAGTGCAGTGGTGTGATCTTGGCTCACTGCAACCTCCGCCTCCCAGGCTCAAGTGATTCTCCTGCCTCAGCCTCCTGAGTAGCTTGGGCCACAGGTGCCCACACCCGGCTAATGTGTGTACTTTTCGTAGAGACGGGGTTTCACCATGTTGGCCAGGCTGGTCTTGAACTCCTGACCTCAAGTGATCGGCCCACCTCGGCCTCCCAAAGTGCTGGGATTACAGGAGTGAGCCACCACGCTCGGCCCATAGACATATAATTTAACCTCTTTCAGTAGCCTTTGTTAAGCAAAACTTAGGGGAGCCATTGTTTTAAATACCAGACGAAGACAAAATGAAGCCACTCATGCTAAATGCCACATAATCAAACTAAAAGTTCAAGGAAGCAGATAGTCAAAGCAGACCACCTTTCCCTGAAAACAGATAACAGTCTGCCTGAGTCAACATCATAAAGAATTCCCCTCTGCTTTAATCCTGACATTAACCAGTCAGCTTTTTCTCTGTTGTTGTTTCCTTGTCCCCATCTTACAAAACCCAGCGTTCTGCCACTACCCAGCAGACGTTCTCATTCTATTTTGTAGAATGGAATACAAGCCAATTAGATCTATAACAGACTGTGAATAAAAGCCAATTAGATCTATAACTAAATTTGTGATAATTTTGTTTTTTGATACCTTCAAGGTAAGATTAGATAAGCACTTTGTGAATTATCAAGTACTATATAAATGCTAAATTATTAAGCATGAAAAATGCAATATTAAATAATATTAAATACAAGGAACAATTTTAAATAATGAAAGTTAAATAATGCATTTATAGAAAAATAATAGTCCTGCTACATTTATACGATTTGTATCAGTTAATTCTAAACACTGAGGTGCTTTTGAGATACTAATCCCAGCTTTTAAATAATTTCTGATGAAAATTTCTGTAAAAAGACACTACACTCAATCCTGTCCTAGCATTAAGTCTTTGAAATCAAATATGCCCTCCTACTTTCTGAAGTGGTATACCTACACACTGTCATCTTCTAGGATAATGTCTTCCCTCACTTCTCCTCCCTCATTTGAACCCTTCTTTTTGGGTCATCAAACAGATTTGGGGCTCATGCATTACTTTAAAAAACAAGAGCAACAAGAAAAAGGGAGAAAAAAATTCCTTTGATGAACTCACTTCCTAAAATAATGTCCAGCTTCTTTGTCACCCACTCTTCTACCTTTGCAATTTGGTTGCTGCCCTCACCACTCTACTGAAATATTTCCGCTCCTCTTCCAAGGCCAAACAGTGGCCACCTCATATCCACTTTCTCCTGGACCTGTCTGCACCATCAGACTACAATGCAATCACTTAATAAACACTGATATGGCCTCCATTCTCTCCCTGAAAAATACTGACATAAGCTTCTAATTTAATCTTTCTAGTAAATCAATTTACCATGTTGCAAAAAGAAAAAAAAAAAAGGTGATCAATAATTAAACAAACTAGGCATTAGGCAATTTAACAATTTTTTGAATGAAGTTTTTTGGTATATATATATACACACACACACACACACACACGGCGTATTTTGAGGTGATATATTAAACACTAGAAATACAAAAACCATATAAAATATGTTCTTTGCTCTCAATGAGTTTAAAATTTAGTAGCAGAAACAGACAAGTGACTCAATTTTAAGTTCATTGACAGAAAAGGTTGCGCAGAGAGTAACTACACAACAAAAGGGGAGCACCTTAATATTATTTGGAGGTAAGAGGTAAAGAGTTGTCAGGAAAGAATTCTGAGAAATGGTAACAGTTGAGATGAGTTGTGGAGGACTCCAATGCAGCAGCTGCACATACAAAAGAAAAGAAGTAGAAAGGAAAGACATGCTTTCAAGACATTCCGTGCCCAGAGAGGTGAGATGACTAACATAAGCAGGTTAAATAGTAGTTCTGTTAGGAAGGGTATGGGGGAGAAATTTAAGAGACAAAACTATTAAGGCAGAAAGAAGCTATACCATGAAGAATACCAGGAAAGCCATACAGAACCACTACATTTTCAGCAGAGAAGGAATATATGTGTATTTTAGAAAAACCCCTTTGGCAGTGTTGTGAGGGTAGCCTGAAAGTAGTCTAGGCAGAAAATGGCCTGAAATTAGGGGAAAGAGAAGAGGAAGCAGAGACATTGAGGAGCAGAATCTATAATAAGAGGTGGACTAATGAGATGCAGGGGTAAAAGAAGGGGAGACGTTAAAATGTCCCAGATTTCTGACTAGGCCAATTACTTCTTACCATCACTACCACTACAGCTCTTATCTCCAAGCCCATAATTTCTCATCCAAACTAAGCACAGCTTGCTAAATGGTCTCCCTGCCCCACTCTTCACTCCCAACCTAGATCCATCCTCTACCCAGCAGTCAGACTGATCCCTCTAAAGCAGGATACATCACGGTAACTCTGTTTCCAATGTTCTCTCATTTTAACTACAACAAATCCAAACTCATAAATGCCTATATAATCTGTTGCCCCACCTCTTCCTTCTCTTCTATATCCATTCCTGCCATTCCTCAACCTAATTACCTCAAGTGCTGCTAAGGAGCCTTTGCATTCACTGCTTCATCCAACAGTCCTTTGGCTGCCTTCTCAGTCTTAGGACTCAACTTACATATGATCTCTTCAGAAAGAATTCCTGATCACCACAGGCCAACTCTACCACCTCGCCCTATTTTATCTGTCCTAGTAATTCTCAATTACTGACGTTCACATATTTTGTCCTCTCACTTCTATCCATATTCCCATCTCTGCCTAGATAAGATCCTTGAGGACCAAGACTATCTTATTTGTCATTCTATTCCTAGAACCTACACCAGAGTCTGGCTGGGGAAAGGCCCCCAATAAACAGTTACTGACTGAGACACAGCACAGCAAAGAGCTATATTCTGGAGGTATATTCTGCGCATGACATCCTATGAGCAGAGCTTGAGAGTAAACTGAAAGCCAGCCATGCTGTGACAGGTACCCAGTGTACACGCACTCACTCAGGAAAGGCCTACTGCATAGAGCAGAACCTAGGCAACCCCAGGACTAATAAGCTGGACAGCAGACAGGAACTATGAAAAGGGGTGACGAAAACCAAAAGAAAACTCCAAGGAAGAATTTCAAGAAGGAGGAAACAGTGACCAACCCCATGAAGGTAAGATCAGTAAAAACAGCAAATTGTTTACTGGACAATGTGAAAGTTTCCAGGCCCTTAGCAAGAGCAATTTTCATGGAAAGGTAGGCCCAGAAGCCTGTGGCTTATGAAGCAAAAAGAACAACCAGAAACTTATTTTCAGATTATTTTGACTAGCAAAGAAAAGAGAAACATAAGTGTAAACATGTTTAGAGGATTGTTTTTAATGATGAAAGAGACCTGAGTATTCTTTACAGGCAAGCAGAAGCTGTAGTCATTGGCTGGACGATGACCACTAACACAAGATACCTGAGAAGGCAGAACTGGCTGAGATTAAACACAGGTAGAGACAAAAACTGCTCTTACTCTGAGATTTCAAAGAGGAAAGGATGCTTGTGGGTGCAGGTATCTTTAAAAATGTCTGGAAAGGAAGTTAAGGATATGTTCCCTAATGTCTCCAATTTTCTCAGTGAAGTAGGAGACACTCTTTGAGGCACTGGCAATACAACAGTCAATAAGAATAGACAAAATTCCGTTTTACCAGGTATGTCACTAAGGTAAGGAATCTGAGGCAGACAGAGGAGAAACTTGGGCCCAGCTGAGTAGAGGCACCAATCCCCATAGACAAGAACTTTCTTCCAGCTCATTTTAATAGTACACGATTTGAAACAATGAAACTGTTAGAGTTGTTTAGAGCGTAGGTTCCAGAAGAGAAAGGGGCACACTCCAACTATTATCAAACTAGTCCTGGTCATTCCAATTCATTATTTATACACACTCCCTCTCTTACCTCCATTCATTAAAATTTAGGTAGAGAAAAAAAGATGATTCTCCAGAAAAAAAAAAGTTCACTATTCGCATAGATTTCTAACTCATTGCCAATTGTCCCCAATCTGGCTGCATGGCAGAATCACCTGGGGTCTGTGTTGGGCATTCTAGGTGATTCTCACACAGATTTAGATACCAACAACTTCCCACATGTTCCTCCCACTGCTCTTCTCCTTCACTTCTAACCATCTGTCTGCTCAAGTGTCATCTCTCCAATTTTGAACTAGTTGCTATGTGTCTTCAGAGCACTCTAACCATGTTTTTTTCTCTATCTCCCCTGTTGTACTATTAAAGTCTTTATTACTAAGCTTCATCGTAATTCTAGCCTCTAGCCCAATGTCTGGCCCCTTCTAAATACTCCATAAATGGGCCAGTCATGGTGGCTCATGCTCATAATCCTAGCACCTTGGGAGGCCAAGGTGGGTGGATCACTTGAGCCCAAGAGTTCGAGACCAGCCTGGGCAACACGGTAAAACCTTGTTTCTACAAAAAATAAATAGAATTATATATACCCAAAATAAAGGAAATTAAAAAAAAAAAAATTAGCTGGGTGTGGTGGTGCGTTCCTGTAGTCCCAGCTACTCAAGAGGCTGAGGTAGGACATCACTTCAGCCTGGGGTGTTTGAGGCAGTGTTGAGTTGTGATGGCACCACTGCACTCCAGCCTGGGGGACAGAGCTAGACCTTGTCTCCAAAAAAGAAAAAACAAAATACCCTCAATAAATGTGTATTAAATGAAGACACACAGATACACAACTAATAAAACAACATATTATTATGTTAACTGTTAAAACAACAATAAAAGATGGCTAGACTGGTTAGGTTAAGAAAATACCTATACAGAACAGAACTGAAATTTTAAATTAAAATATCATTAAGAAAATACTATGCAAATGGGACAATACCCACATATATCCTCTCCCATCTCTGCCCTAATTCTAAGATTCAAGTCCATGCTCACCTCACCAATATTTCACCTCCACAGCCCAAAACAAATGCTCAATAGAAAAAAGTCCAATACAAAACTAAAGGATCTAAAATGCTAGTTTGACTTATTAAATATTCAAAGGAACAAAAGAATATAGGACAGAGGCTTATTACACTTGGATACTCCCCAACCCTAATTAAACATTCCAAACACTTTAGAAGTTGTATGCTAAACCCCAAACTATCAAACATTAGACCCCAAAAGTTTAAGGAAAAGATGACTTCTTGGAATACAAGACAAATTTTCCCACAGAAACATTGTGACAAATGGTGACAGGATAGCAAGACCAAGCCAGGAAAGCCCACTGGAACAGCCAAACTGTCCATACTTGACGAGGAAAACCATCATTCCATGGGGGTATGCCAGGGCTTCCACCAATATTTATTTGTGTGCATATACATTGCTCCTGCAAAATCAAAGCAAAATTCCAAAATCAATTGCTGAGACTAAAAAGCAGTACCTAAATCCCTTTGCATGATGCCTAACACAAAACAAATTATAGCTACTTTTATCCAGAACCCCTGATATTAAACTTTTGTCATAAAACAGCTTTATTTATCTCACTGAATACTAAATTCCAAGAATGCCAGGGCAAGTCCTTACCACTTGCCTCCCTCAAAGCCTGGCATACTGGAAGTGTTTAATACATATTTGCTACTGAAGAATACTTAGTGTCAACCAAATACCCAAACAACTAAGTAAATACGGGCAATAAAACCAAATGGCCTATTTATTCTAGATGCTCTTTTAAATTAACCATCATACTTTTCATTCTGATTTGTCCCCTTAAAATTATCATCAAAATGAAAAAAGTATTTGGCTGTTAGCAGTCATATAAAAAAAAGAAAAAAGTGTAAAAATTCATGTAGAAAATATCCCTCCAAGAGTC
This sequence comes from Mandrillus leucophaeus, assembly GCF_000951045.1. NCBI lineage: Eukaryota > Metazoa > Chordata > Mammalia > Primates > Cercopithecidae > Mandrillus > Mandrillus leucophaeus. Next base: position 723,857 of record NW_012108986.1, on the reverse strand, counting down.
ATCAGTTTGGAAAACACTGTTTTAGACAACAAACAGTCCTACATTAAATGGCTGAGTGAGATGGGGCATCTAAACTTTACTTGGCCTCAATTTTCTTATTAAATGAGAACTGGAACATAGAACATATTGATAATTTTTAGCTTAGAATTACTTCACTGAAAATAGTGCATATTTCATGAAAATATGAAATATACAAAAACCATCCATAATTATACCAACCTCACAATGATTTACAGAATTATTTTCCTCAAATACACTTCTATAAAGTTGCAATCCTTGTATACAAATCATTTTATTTTCTACTCTCCACCCCTATTTATAGTAAAAAGCTACGCATTACGAACTAGATAGAGTCGCTAGCCAATATCAAAGAACAATTTAATTTATGCTTACAGTGGTGGAAACAACTTAGAAACAATATTCTAGACAGCCACAAGGTGGTGATGTTGCACCATAAAAAGAACCTTTTTAAAAAAATAAAATAGATTATACCAACTTCCCCAAAATGAAATTGACAGTTTTCCTCCATTGCAAGAAAGGATATCAGTTACTATGTTTACTAGAAAACATTACAAAGAAAAGAAAATGTATTCATCACACTTAGCAGCAACTATTCCAATTTTTAACCTAAGCAGCTATAGGCCTTTAAAACACAAAAACATAGGGCTTTCTTTGGCATCATTACTCTATTATCCCACTGATCTGTCCTTCTCTCCCAGCTCCATCTCCTCCTCCACCTCTAAAAAGAGCGAAATATAATTTTACTTATCATGCATTGATGAACTTTATTTTTCCCATCCTTAAGATTCTTATTTCTCTGTCTTAAAATAATTTATACTAAAATTTAGCTATGTCAACAAAAGATAAACCTAAATGGTGTCAGTACAGTACTAAGAATGAGCTAGTGTTTTTCTTTTAATTTGCTATAATTTCTCAGTTTCTTATACAATATTATGTTTGCATATTACACCAAAGTTTTTACAGTAAAAATATATGTGTGTGTGTGTGTGTGTATATATATATATATATAAAAGCATGCATTTGATAGTTTTTCCCCTTACCCTAGTGAACATCAGAAACAGGTTTCCCACTCCTATGCTGCAGGTTTCCGAAGACAATATAATTCAAATAACACTAAGTACATTAAAACTTGGGTTCCAAACTTACAGAATCAACGTAAGTTAACGTATAAAAAGAGCTGTGTAGATACTTGCTAGACAGAAAGGTAAGATGATAAAGTCCAAGACCTCATACACTTAGGTGGGGCACCTGAGTGATGCAGAAAACATAGCCAGTCTTAAACACAGAACCTGAACCAGGCCTCTGACTCCAAAATATAACAGCAGCAGCAAACATTTACTGGGCTCCTATTATATGTCAGTTACTTTACAAAAAAATTCTCTCTAACGTTATCAATTATCTATTAGAGTCATCATTAATAGTCTTATGAACAGATAAGAAAAATTAGGTTGAAGTAAATTGCCCAGGGCCATGAAACTAGAAAAACTTTGAATTTGAAGCCAGATTTTCTTGAGCTCAAAGCTAATGCTCTTTTCACTACATATGCACTGCAGAAACAAAATATATAATAAGAAACGCTGAGCTAATCCCATGCCTTAAAATGAGAAGTTTGCTGTATCAATCTGAAGTTACTATTCTCTTATTTTATCAACTAAAGCTTACGTCAGGTGGTTTTGTGGGCTGTTAAGCTAGCCTTTGAAAATATCTTTCCTTAAGGTTAAGAGAGAAAGAACAATTAATCGTAAAAAGATAAATGTGTAAAAGTATAAGCACATAAATAATGGAGTAGGTAAGCTGTTAGAGATCATGCTTAATAAATAATTTCCATGTATTCTGGGAAAGCATTCAGGACAACATGACATTCACATTCTATGAAGATCAAACTTCAGTATAATCTCTTATTTCAAAATGACACTAACATTTCCATAAGTAATTGGTCACTTGATTCAAACTGATATTTTAATAGTATATTTGCTTAACTGACTTTTTTCCTAAAAATTCAAAAATTTTTAATATTTTGGCATCCCTGAAATACACATACTTGCTGCATTTATGAAGCAGCAGAAAGCAGAGTCACGAAGTTGAGCTGAGGATGAGAGGTGATTAAAGAGAATTACTCAGAAACTCAGAGCTTCTTAACGGCAGGCCAAACCCAGAACTGCTGATGAAACCAGCACTCTTCCACAGTGTGCTCATCAGCAGCATATCATGACTCGAAGTTATGCTCACCTCAAAACATCTTCTGATTGTTTCTTAATACATTAAGAATTCTAATTTATCAGCATTTAAGCAGCCATGGAGATGTCCTAACTCTTCAATTCCAAAGTGCCAATTTCAAGTTTGAGAAGAGCACATTTTGGTAATGTAATGTAGAGAACAGTTTTTAAGTCAGACAGACCTACGTGCAAACTTCAACTCTATTTGTGCATATTTAACCTGAGTCTCAGTTTTCCTGTTTATTAAATGAGGATACTAAAACCAAATTAATATAGTATTGTGAGGGTTTTTTTTTTTTTTTTTTTTAAAAGGTGTTAATATTAACTGTGGGAAAGTGGAACTCTTTTCTAGAATCAGGAATATAGAAGGTGCCCAATAACAGCTAATTTCCTAACCCCATCTCACCCTGATCACTACCACTCTAACCACACTCTCAATTACTCTAAGGCACAGAAACTCTCAATATTTTTCTTCTACACTTCCACAACATATAGAGAAAAGTAGGTAAAGAAAGCCCCTCACACACCTGCAGTAAGGATTAGAAATTACATTTAAGAACTTGAAAGGAATACAGTACTGCCACAAAATCTGTTATAAATACACAATTTCAAGATAGTTTCAAGTTATTTACATAATAGATATACACTGTTAATTCACTATTTACAAATACTCTTCCTAAGCATTTTAAAGCATGCTGTAAAGGATAAATTTTCATCAGATAGTCCTCATTCTTAGAGGAAAGTATTAGAATCCAAAATACAGGGACACAATATCCACAGACCCAAAATGCAAAAAACTAAAAAAACCTGAAAGTTCATTTAGCAACAAAATCTGACCTGATGTGTGGCTATTTATTAACCTTACTTATCCACACACAAGCATTTGCCAAACAAAGTACAGGCACTGCCCTAGACTTCACTGAGTTTTATTTAACAGTATATGGAACGGATTACCTTTCCAAAATTCAAGAAAATTCTGAAATAGATCTGACATCAACGAGAAGGTATTATAGACCCAGCCAAGTGAATATGTACTGAAAACCAAGTGCCAGCTTTAAGTCACACAATAAACCCATGAATTGGGCATATTATTCTCACTTTACATATGATACACCTAGGGCTTAAACTGAAGTTAACTTAAACAGTATCACTCAGCCCATGGGTGCCAAAACTCAAATCTAGGTTTGTCTTACTTTATTTAAGGCCCGAGCTCTAAACAGCCAATACATTAATGGAAATTAAATCACAAAGAAAGTTTTAAAACAAGTTACAATTACCACTTTTAACCTAGAAAAATGGTATTCCCAAGTATAATATATACTTTCCATTCCGTATTCACTTGTAAACATCGACACAATATTTCACAGAGCATAGACAAAAAGAGATGGCTATTGTTTTTCCCCGAGAGAAAGGGCTCAAAGAGACAGTGAAAACAAACACAAATACAATAGGCTTCTCATGGCCAGGTGCCTTGGCTCAAGCCTGTAATCCCAGCACTCTGGGAGGCCAAGGCAGGCGGATCACTTGAGGTCACAGGAGTTCGAGACCAGCCTGGTTAACATGGTGAAACCCCCACTTCTACAAAAATTAGCCACCGGGTGTCAGGTACCTATAATCCCAGCTACTTGGGAGGCTGAGGCAGGAGAATTGCTTGAACCCAGGAGGCGGAGGTCGCAGCGAGCTGAGACTGCACCACTGCACTCTAGCCTGGGCAACACGAGACTGTGTCTCAGAAAAACAAAAAAACAAAAAAACAAAAAAAACAATAGGCTCCTCAAAAAGAAATGTCAACTAATCCTTTCCACTCAAATTTAGAAAAAAAAAAAAAAAATCATGGCTTTGGCATATTTTTGACCACAAAATTACTAACACAGCAACCTATGTTTATTTCAACTATATTTTTAGGTTTTTCCAGGAAAAAAGATCTACTCTTCTGATGACAGGATCAGATTTTGGGTCCTGCTGGTCATAGGTCTGAGGAGGGTTTAAGTGAGAGAGCCCATAGGTGGCCCTAAATAAGAGTTAGAGATTAGCTTGAAATTTGTTTTGTTTCTTTCATTAATTTAAAATTCAAACCTTTTCTCACGACTTTCCAAGTCAATGCCCTTACCCTAAACAAAGACTTTTTCCTATAAGAGACACATCATGCCCCCAACCAACCTACCTTCTAGTCAAAAGCCCAAATTCCAAATTTGACACATTTCAGTTAAAAATCTCTATTTTTAAGTGGCTTACCTTAGCTAAGCGAAAAGCAATCAGACTATTTAATAATGAATCATAACTTCTAGCTGAACTCTCAGTAGGCATTTTTAAAAAAGAATTAGCTTTGCTCAAAGTAATTTCTGCTTTTGTAGAAAGAAGTACGGAGGAAATGTTTTGAACAAGGAAGCCTAATGGAGGTCTCTTTGCAGTATCATTTCTCTTGCCTACTCCTCACTGTAATCACCCTGTATCAAGTTTCTAGAGTTTGTTTGGATCAAGTCCTTGGCAATTATCTTAGGCTGTTTTAAATGTCTGGAAGGTTCAGATGTTAAGCTCTCTTTGTATTTACATTATACATGTGTACTTAAAGAATACTTGAGGGCTGGTCACACTGGCTCGTAACTTTAATCCCAGCATTTTTGGAAAGACGGCAAGGTGAGAGGATCACTTGGGTCCCAGAGTTAAAGACCAGCCTGGGCAATAAGGTAAGACCCCCCCATCTCTACAAAAAAATAAAAATAAGGCAGGGCATGATGGCTCATGGCTGTAATCAATCCCAGAACTTTGGGAGGCCAAGACAGGTGAATCACTTGAGGCTAGGAGTTCAAGACCGGCCTGGCCAACATGGTAAAACCCCGTCTCTACCAAAAATACAAAAATTAGCTGGGTGTGGTGACACATACCTGTAATCCCAGCTACTCGGGAGGATGAGGCACAAGAATCACTTGAACCTGGGAGACAGAGGTTGCAGTGAGCCGAGATCGTGCCACTGTACTCCAGCCTGGGTGACAGTAAGACTCTGTCTTAAAAAATGAGTAAATAAAATAGAAATAAAATATTAGCCAAGTGTCGCGGCACACACCTGTACTCCCAACTACTAGGGAGGCTAAGGTGGGAGGATCATTTGAGTTCAGGAGGTTACGGTTGCAGTGAGTCGTGATCTTGCCAATGCACTCTAGCCTTGGGTAACAGAACAAGACCTTTCTCAAAAAAAAAAAAAAAAAAAAAAGGAATATTTTAGCTAGCTAGAAAAATGACCTCTGACAGAGCACACTAGGACCCCAAATAACCAACTCAGTTTCTACCAACAGTTCTCAAACTAACATGTATAAAATCTCTTGAGACATTTGCAAAAAATAAAGATTCCTAAGCTCCACTCTCAAGGACCATATCAGAGATCTCAAAGGATACTCAAAATCAGCATGTTTAATAAGCATCCCAGACGACTGTTACACAAGGACTGCACTTTGACAAACACTGGTCTATACTATACTTCATCTAATGATGGTGTTAATGATTTCTTGTTCCCAGGCTGCACAGCAAAACCATCACTACCTGATATACTGCTAGCCATGTTAAGTGAGTATCCCAGATTTCATGCTTACCCTTTTAGCAACTGTTTTTTATTTGGCCAGGCATGGTGGCTCACGCGTGTAAATCCCAGCACTATGGGAGGTCGAGGTGGGGGCGATCACTTGAGCCCAGGAATTCAAGACCAGCCTGGGCAACAACTCTACTAAAAAAAGAAAAAGAAAAAAAAAATAGCTGAGCATGGTAGTGCATAACTGTAGTCCCAGCTACTTGTGGGGCTGAGGTTGGAGGATTGCTTGAGCCCACGAGGTCAAGGCTGTTATAAGCCATGATCACACTATTGCTCTCTAGCCTGGGAGACAGAGCTGCCAGAGACCCTGTCTCAAAAAAAAGTGAGGGGTGGAAAATTTGATAAGGAGCTCTGCCCATGCCAAAACGAAGCTAGAACTGTCTTTGAGAAATGAGTAGCTCACAGCAAAGTGAATACTTGTTTGAATTTTCAACTTAATAATACTGAATTACGAGCAATAAACTTGCTTTAAGGGCTTATGTTCTGGCCACCATGCTTTCTGCTTTATAAACATTATTTCAATTAATCCTTACAAAAATCCATTAAGGATGGTATTCTTTACATTTTACAAAAGAAGAAACTGAGGCAATCCTACCATTTAACAGTACTACCACAAGTCAGGTCTGCCTGACTTTAAACTGTAACTCTTAACCTGTATGCCAAAAGTGCCTCTATTGTTAAAAACTTAAAAAGAGAAGAGCAATCTAGTTTGTTTACTTCTAAGGTAAAGAATATCCTACTTTATCCAAAACAGGTTCATTTAATTCTCTTTCCCAGTCTAACTAAACACAGACAAAAAATAGGACATCTTTGCAAGTTGGGGCTAATGTATAACCACAGTATCCTAATTTCAAGTTAGGACTCAACAGTCAGCTTCCACCTAGCCCAGTCAATCAGATTTATGAGTATACTGAATAGCTACCAAAAGAACTTGTTTTCCTTGTTTCCTAAAAGGCTATCATACCTACATTGTTAATGCTAGGATATTTCTTAACTACCCAAGTAATTTAGGGTAGGGAGGAGAGCCATCAAGAAGCACCTTCATGTAACTCAATCCGTGCCCTTCTTTGTGCCCCGGCCTTTCCAATTTCTATAAATCATGTTTCTCAGTACATCCAATTACCAAACTCCTCCCCGCAACAGCCAATGTACTATTTTCAGAAATTTGCAAAGAGATTTGCATGAGGATGCAGGGGCCCGTTTTTAGTGTACATGAAATGCTTCAAAAATGCTTCGCAGCTATGCACTAATAACCTAAATTCTTAAAATGAAATGCACTCACTACTCCACTCAGAAGCTATAATGTAATAAAAACTAAACACTCATTTTCTTCATTTCACCTTTAACCATGGCATTACTTAGCAGCCAACATGAACTAAAAACAAACAAACAAAAAACACTGCTGAGACTAAAATAAAGCAATAATGGATAAGGCTAAGAGAGAAAGCAAAAAAAACCCAGATAGCAAGCAATGAATCTACCTGTTCTTGGAAAGGAGAAGCAGCACCTTATTCATTGTATTTCCATAAGAGAGGATTTCCATTCCAGTCTCTAGAAGGAAAGAGATTTCCCTCCACTATAATGACACCTCTCAAAGGAAGAGTAGCTTATCCCAAGCTTTTTCAAGACATTGCAAACAGAAAATGTCATTGGGGCTGGGAGCACGGGGGGAAAGGCTGCTCACTCTGGTCAAGGCCAGAGTGATAGTGAAGACACCCTGCTCCTCTAGGTCTCAAATCCAATCACAAGGGCAGAGGGAATTGATTTCTGCCCATCTGTGGCCCATTCTCTGCATGGGATGCTGTCTGCTCCAATTCACGAGATCGGGTAAATCACTACTTCCGAGCAGTGTGGATTATTGGGTCCTGTACTTTGTTAGATCCCACTGCCCTCAAGTAGAAAGCAAGTCAATCCTGCCCATTATGGTGGCATACTAGGAAAAACCTCAGAGGCCGCAAATGTTCTCTTCTTTTCTAACCAAGGATAGTGCCAGCTATTCCCATCTGCGTAGTAAGCCAGATGTGCTGTCATTTGCACTTTTTAGACTCAGCTTTCCCTGTGGCAGGCTCAGACTCAAAATCCAGATTTGCAGAAAGTAGTAAGCTGTCTAAGCTTCAGCTTTCAAAACAGTTTTCCGGAAGTCCTGTTTTGGTATAATAAAGCTGATGCTATACTTAAATAAAATTTATGGTAATCTGTTACACTGATGGCCCCAAATGGATTCACATATTTGTACCCTTGAACCTGGGCTAGATTTCTGACTTGCTTTAACCAGTATAATGAGGTAGAAATGATACTGTGTCCCTTACAAGCCTAAACCTTAAGAAGATCTGGTTGCAGACCAGGCGCGTTGGCTCACGCCTGTAATCCCAGCACTTTGGGAGGCCGAAGCGGGCAGATCACCTGAGCTCTGGAGTTCCAGACCAGCCTGGCCAACATGGTGAAACCCCATCTCTACTAAAAATACAAAAATTAGCTGGGCATGGTAGTACACGCCTGTTATCCCAGCTACTCGGGACGCTGAGGTGGGAGAATCACCTGAACCTGGAAGGCGGAGGTTGCAGTGAGCCGAGATTCAGCCACTGCACTCCAGCCTGGGTGACAGAGTGAGGCTCCCTCTCAAAACAAAAGATCTGGTTGCTTCTGCTTTGTACTCTTGTGAGCCCTAAGTCATCAGCTACCAGGTAAGGCCAGCAACTCTTCTGGAAAGGTTACATGGAGAGAAAAGCAGCCACAGAGTGATCACCAGCAAAACCTGTCCAAATGAGCCCAACTCAGGAAAGCAAAACTATAACAAAGAAAATGGTTGTTTTAAGTGACTTGGTTTAGGGCTGTTTGCCACACAGCAACACATAACTGAAACTACGCTCACCTGGTTCCTTGTATGTTCTGCATAATTTCTTCAAATCCCAGAAAAAGGACAGGTACAATTAATTACACTCTGCAAAACTACAACCTGAGAAGATAAAGTCCTATGCCCTTGTTAATGTCAGTGATTCCACTAAACTCCAGGTTCCAAGAGGACAGGCTTCATGTCTGTCATCTCAACACTGTACTCCCAGCACCTAGAAATATGTCTGGCACATAATAGGTACACCAGTATATGCTGTGAGTGAACTACAGGTTCAAGCAATGTCAAGATTAGGCCGGGCATGGTGGCTGACACCTGTAATCCCAGTACTTTGGTAGGCCGAGGCGGGCAGATCACCTGTGGTCGGGAGTTCAAGACCAGCCTGACCAACAAGGAGAAACCCCATCTCTAGTAAAAATACAAAATTAGCCAGGCATAGTGGTGCATGCCTGTAATCCCAGCTACTTGGGAGGCTGAGGCAGGAGAATCTCTTGAATCCGGGAGGCGGAAGCTATAGTGAGCCGAGATCGCGCCATTGCGCTCCAGCCTGGGCAGCAAGAGGGAAACTCCATCTCAAAAAAAAAGAGAAAGAAATGTCAAGACTAAATCAACAAATGCTAGTCTTCCTTATAACTTAAAAACCATCTGACATATGGTTTTACATTATACATTCCCTAAAAGAGTTGTTTAAACGTATGAATTGAAGTGCCCACTAAGGAGGGCTTTTTAATATCTTTGGGTTTGTTTCAATGGTAGAGCTTATGATCTAATACCAAAAATAATAAAATATCATGATATAGGTTGAGTATCCCTAATCCAAATATCCAAAATCTGAAATACTCCAGAGGGCGTTTCTGTTGAGTAATGTAGGTGCCTCAAAGTTTCCCATTTTGGAGCATTTCAAACTTTGAATTAGGGATACCCACTTTATATATATTTTGGAAATTAGATCCTGATTCATATGCTCAAAAAATGCAAATTTTCAAAGACTAAGCTTTTATAAAAAGGAAACACAAACTTCATCTGTAAAAGCAACAGAATTCAAAATTTGCAAAATAAAATAAATATCTACATTTTACCAATGTACTTTTCCTGATAAGAGACGAGTTGATGGGTGCTGACAAGTTGTTGGGTGCAGCACACCAACATGGCACAAGTATACATATGTAACAAACCTGCACGTTATGCACATGTACCCTAGAACTTAAAGTATAATAATAATAAAAAAAAAAAGAAATCAACTTCTGCTTTATCCTTGACAGAATAACTATTCTGTGGTACAATGCTTACAAATTTAAATATCACCTACCAGTAGCCACTGCAGTGAGATTACCATTTTAACACAAAGGAAAAAAACCGACAAGTTCACCTCTACATGGTACAAAAGTTTAACACAATCCAAACAGGTAAATTCAAATCCTTCACATACAGCTCTTAACTAATGTTCCATTGTACATGAAAAGCAAGAAGTCGGGTGGGAAAAGAATACTGACATAGGAACAAAAATAAGGTTTTAGTTTTAGTTCCAATTGTGGCCACTAACTAGCCACTCTGGAAATGTAACTTTTTAAACTTTTTTTTTTAGCCTCAGCATATTTATCTAAAAAGCAATGACTGGCCAGAAGCGGTGGCTCATGCCTATAATTTCAGCACTTTGGAAGGCCATGGTGGGAGGGCCACGAGTCCAGGAGTTAGAGGCCAGCCTGGGGAAACACAGCAAGACCCATCTCTACAAAAAAATTTAAAAATTTAGCTGGGTGTCATGACAAACACCTGTAGTCCCAAGTACTTGGGAGGCTGAGGTCGAGGCTGTAGTTTAGCCATAACTGCGCCACTAAACTCCAGCCTGGGCAACAAAGCAAGACCCTGTCTCAAAAATAGATAAATAAAATAAAATAAAATATAAAGCAATTATTACTAACACACTTACTTATCAGTTGTCATGAGAACCAAACGATAAATATAGTCATTATTTACAAATGTGAAATGCTATACTAACATAAGCTATAACACTCTTCTTAATGCCAGCAAAAACAGTAAAATTCATCTATGTATGTTTGTATCATTTTTCCTCCATTAAGTATTATTAACTAGTTCCTTGGATACCATTATAAAGGGCAATTTATTGGATTTTCCACTGCTCATTATAATCGTATCACATTTTTATACAAAGAGTAAAAAACCCAGCCTTTCTAATAATTATGAAATCCAAGTGTATTAACATGCAATAACACGCTAACCTATTACCAGGGAGATAATCTCATAGGTACAGAAAGGTCAACTGTTTACCAATCCACTATGTTTTAACCATACTAGCTAGCTACTTAATCCACCCAAAAAAAATTGAATAGGAATCTTCATTTACTTTGTAAAGTCTCCATTTTTATTTGATAAAGCCTTCCTGAAAGAAAAGAGTATTCTGAAGGTATAAATGAATAGAGAAGATAAAGTTTTTGTTTGTTTGTTTGTTTGTTTTTTTTTGAGACAGAGTCTCGCTCTGTCGCCCAGGCTGGAGTGCAGTGGCACCATCTCGGCTCACTGCAGGCTCCGCCTCCCAGGTTCACACCATTCTCCTGCCTCAGCCTCCCGATAAAGTTCTTAAAGTTTCTTATTTCACTTGCATCACCTCTCTCCTTCCTACTCCCCAGCCCAAAGTGAGACATACAAAGAAAGTAACAATCCAAATAAATCATCTGATATTGCTAACTGCTCTTCTCTACCCAATTCATCCCTTAGACTCACCAGCTCTCATGCACATATTAAACAAGGAGGGTAGATACTCTGACGAAAGTCTAGGACCCAAGAATCACAAAATGTTAAAAACTAGAAGGAATCTTGTGGGATCATCTAGTCTTACTGACAAGGTCACTTAAAGGCAGTAACTATATTTAATTGATGGTAAAGCCATTGTATTATCTTCATACATGAAAGAAAACCATCATTGTCAACAATCTCCTGATTCCACTTTACCCACCAGCTGAATAATGCTTCAGGCAAATCATTTAAACTCCCGGGCCAGTTTATTCTGTAATATAATAGTAAATAACATTAGTCAAAATTCTCTGTAAACTGTAAACCACAACACAAATGTAATATTGTGTCTCTGTATATATATGGCATATCTCTACAGTAAGAGTTCTTATCAATACATAGAGGAATCTGAAGGTTCTACTGTTTTAAAAAGCTCCCAGTAGGCCTGGCATGGTGGCTTACGCCCTAAGTGTAATCCTAGCACTTAGGAGGCCAAGGCAGGCTGATCGCTTGAGCTCAGGAGTTCAACACAAGCCTGGGCAAAATAGTGAGACCCTGTCTCTACAAAAAAAAAAAATACAAAAATTAGCCGGGTGTGGTGGCAAGTGCCTGTAGTTCCAGCTACACAGGCGACTGAGGCAGGAGAATCTCTTGAGCCTGGGAGGCGGAGGTTGCAATGCACCCAGAAGGCACCACTGCACTCCAACCATAGGGACAGGAGTGAAAGAAATCCTGCCTCGAAAATAGAAAAAAGCTCCAAGTAATTCCGAGATGAGTGTTGTGGATGACCTTCAGGTGGCCCATGGACTCCGCTAAAATTATATCCACGAAGCATAGGCACATATGGAAAATTTCCAGGCCAGCATCAGTTTTACCAAGAATTAGTAATCCCCAAAAAGTTGTAAAGTAGCACACACATGCTGAGGGTAAAGCTTCATGATCTTGCTCAAAATGGTACCACTGTTCTCCCAACCAACCTGAATCAGAATCAGTTATTTTTACTTTCTTCACTTGCCCTCTCATCCATTTTGGCTATTCCACTTCCTTTCTTCCTTTCCATTCGCCTGCACCACAGCTCAGATCCTCACTACCCATGACTACAACAACTGGGAGGTCTTTCAACTTCCAGGTTCTCCCTACCTCAATTCACACTACAGGCCGCTATCCCACTAATCCTTCTGAAACAAAGTGTTCAAATTGTTTCACTCCCAACTCAAAATCATCTGTGGAAGCCCCATCACCTAGTAAATCCAAGGTCATAAGCCTGGCATTAAAAACAGCCCATAAACTAGTTCAAATTTTCCCTTCAAGTTTTATCATCCTTTATCATGGTACAAATAAGCTTATGTTCCACCCAAACATAAGTACGTGCCTCTCCCTAAATAGGAACTCTGTGCTCTCTTAGAGATACCTCTTTGCTTGGATTACCTTTCCTGCCTATCCAAAGTCATAATCGTCCTTCAAAACCATGATTTCAGAAGCCATAAGCTCTACAAACTAACCCTCTTATCCCTACCTTGCCAAGTAAGATCTGAGCTCTACTCTTTGAAGTTTACTTCTGAGAGGATTTTGGTACCATTTATGAAACTTATATATTAAAAGACAAATAGGGCATTTGTGTATAGCACTATCTACCTAATTAGTGTGAAGGCAGAAACTGCTAATCGGTTCATCTTTGTATTCCCCAAAATACCTCCCACAATTATGCAGTAAATGCTTAACAACTGTACAAGGAAGTAAAGGAAATTTCAGCCACCGTGGGGTAAACAGCAAAGATTACCATCTCTTTGAAGGCAGAGACTTTATCTGTGACATCCTGTATTATGCCGGTAGCTCGTAATTATTGCTTTTCAAAACCCTGATGTAGATCTTACCAGCAGTTTCGCATTTTAAGGTAAGAACTATCTGAAAATGTTAATAAGCTATGTCCCAAAGAACTATTCCAAATACTTTACAATTCCCAATCTGAGTAGCTCCCAACACTTGGCCACTACACTTTCCATTTTTTAACATACTAACCATTTATAAAAAATGATCATTTCTAGTCGCAGCTAATTTACTACTTGATGGCTAAAAACAAGTCACACAATAAAAGAATGACTTTCTTTTTTAAAAGGTGCATTTTACTTGCGTAATACACACAGATTTGGTGAGGCAGGTAAAGTGGATTTACACATGAACTCTTGTTTTAAAAAAAAAAAAATGCAGGTAACTGTAAACCAAGTATTTCAGGTAAAAACACCAAATGGGGAAAACAAATATAACTTTGGACATGATTTTTTTCCCCACTACTATTACTAGTAACATTTTAAAGCAGAAACACAAAATCTTGTTCTACATTAACCTACACACACACAAAATTTTGTTAAACTTATCAAATAGAAAAAGAAAGCAAAATCAAGCCCCTGAAAAATATTTTTATTCTGGAAGAGTAAAAATATCAAAATTATAACAGACACTACTCTTCTTTGGTAATGAAGGTTTCATATATTTACCAGAGCAAAGAAAACTCCAAATTGACAGAGCAAAGAAAGGACTGTGAACAAGACTGATCATTTAAAGGTCGTAAAGGTAAGGAGCAAACTACAAAATTAAATTTTTTAGAAAAAGGACACGAAGATGAAAGGAGAGTCTGTAAGTCACAGACAAGATAAGGACTGGTAAAATCTGCAAGGTCACTGGAACCTACCAGGTCACAAAAGGTGGAGGTGGGGGTTGCGAT
>NW_012108986.1:702496-708728 GCF_000951045.1 Mandrillus leucophaeus | reverse complement strand
CACAGCGCGCTACGCCGCGGCGGCCCAAAGCCTCCAACTCCGGACCCGGAATCCGCCTCCCCCGAGCATGCGCAGCGAGGGCGCTCGGATGCTGCCTTAGGAAAACTCCGCTCCTCCTGGTCTTCCGAGCGGTCGAGCGGAGGGGGAGGGACAGCCAATAGCAGGGAGGGGCGGGGCCTGAACCTGTGGAAGGGGCGGGGCCGCCGCTGAGATTTGGGCAGAGGCCGCTCTAAACGCGCTCTGGGCACTGCTAATTTGACTTTCCGGTCGGCGGTCGAGCCCGGAATAGGACTTCTTAAAGTCCGGGGGCAAAAGTAGGCTGCTCATAAATACTCCGTGACCTGAGTGTTTGATCTCGAACCCATTGCAAGAGTAAATAATTGCATTTAGCCGTTGGTCATACCCGAAGACTTTCAGTCCGTTTTTTATTAATCAAAACGTTCATCTGTGGAAGTCCCACCACCTAGTCCTCACTCACATCAGCCCAGTGATAAAGCAGATACTTACTGACCAAGTACACGTGTCGGCACAATTAACGCACACAACAATCTGATAAAGTAGAGTCTACTGTCTGCATTTTACAGAAAAGTCAACTGGTTTAGAAAAGTGCTGTTGGTTATATGTATTGCTTTTAGAAGAAAGGTCAATATGCAAATAGAAGTCAGTGAGACCACATTACTTACCAGGTGACCCGGTTTCTACTTCAGAGAAGCAGAAGCCTCCAGGCATGGATTTCTACAGCTTTCCCAACCACCTGACCAACCCCGATAGATTATATCTACGTCCACACCCTGACTTACTAGTTTTCCTTCTATCTAGGGCCAGATGCCCCTGCCCCTCTCCACTGCCTGCTCCCCATTGTGAGCGGTCCTTGGCACATCTTTAACTTCACTGTCTCCACTGCCTACAACTCTCAGCATAATCACGTTTTAAGACTAGGTCCTAAATTTTCCCTTGATTTTAAAACCTGTGGTTCTCTCTCCCCTTCCATTTTAACTGAGCGTTTGAACTGTGTACCAAAAACAGCGCCATCGCTTCATCAGTGTGTACAGAATTCAACAAGTGTATCTTGACTGAACAATGCACATTCCCGCCTACCTCCATGCATTAGTTCTTGCCCTCTGGTTTCACACTTGAATTTGGTGCACATTATATACACAAAGATCATTCGAAAATATACATCTGTGTCACTCCACTGCTTAAAATCATTCGTTGGCTTTTCGGACCTCTCCTGACAAAGATTAACGTGATATTCAAGGTTCCTTGGATGCTCACATGCTCTGTCTCTCCTGTTATGAAAAACTCTTCACAGTGCCCCATATGTGCCCACTCATCTCTGCTTTAAACATGTACTAAGATTTTCTTCATCTTTTTCTTTTGCTGTCCGGTCCCTTTAAATAAATGCAATAATGTGCTTACAAACACGTCCTCAGAAATTCCTTAGGTATTCCCCAGCAGGGATCTGGACTCCTTCTCTAGAATGCATGCAGGCCTCCTGCTTCCTGCTCTGTGTTTCACTTTCAGCTCCCCTCATTGCTCAATTTCCTCCCTTGTTCAGAAGCTCTTAGTACTCACCTAGTCCCCAAGCTGACACCCAATATTGAACCAGCCTTTTGTTATTGACTGTTTGGTTTCAAATGAACAATATTATAAATAGCATTCCATAACCATTGCTCATGTCCTTATTCACTGTCTTAGATAAATTATTAAAAGTAATAAAAAAGTGTGAACAAGTTTAGCCCTTTTGAAACATATTGGCAACTACCTTCCAGAAAGAGCATAGGCTCAGATATCACATCACCCAGCATCAAAACACAGCTCTGCCACCCAGTGCCACATTCTGACTTTCACAGACCCTAGGTGTTATACCTGTGTGGGCCTCATCTTCCATAAAATAATACTACATAATATATTTTATTACTGCATTGGTATGAAGACAAAGATATTACCATTATACATTAAAATATTTTCTTTGACCTAAACATTCAATTTTTTGCCTTCTGATTTTAAAAGAAATTAAAACATTTTTGTGAGCCCCAGAAAGTGTTATAAGCCTGGGGCACTGTGTCTACTGTGCCTAATGGATAACCTGACCCACCTGCCACCTATGAGCTGAGAGATTTGGCCAATTGCTTAATCTAATTGTACCTCAACTAGAAAATTAGTATAGTTCTTCCACATGTTGTAGTAAAAAACATATATAAATTGCTATAAGTAACACGCATAGAGCTACTTAACACATGAGCATGGCACATAATCAAGAAATTACTGTCAAAATGGTTATCAATTTTCCCACAGCACTACATGACAGTATGTGATTGTCCTTCTTCCATGTGCCCAAATCATCACGGTATGTTTTCATATGTGTATGTATGGTAGCTTATTTTTTGTCCTTTGTCCATTTTCTTACTGAGGTATTTCACAAAAGGGTGCTTCATGCAATGTAGATATTAATCCTTTGTGAAACTATTGATCGTTTCCATTTTTGTATTCTTTCATTATTTTTTACTTCACACATCTTTCACATCCTGAGATCATATAATTCATCTGTCTTTACTTTTTTCTACTTGTTTGACATTTTACTTTTTTCATTAAATAATTTAATTTTCTAAGATTTATTTCACAATGATGATCTAACTTTTATTCTTTTAAAAATAGCTCAGGGTATTCCCCCAAACCATTTGTTTAAAAAATTGTTCTCTAACTGTAGTGGTTTTAAAATATGTCTACAGGCTGGGCACTGTGGCTCACACCTGTAATCCGAACACTTTGAGAACCCAAGGCAGTTGGATCACTTAAGCTTGATACCAGCCTGACCAACATGACAAAACCCCGTGATATGGTTTGGCTCTGTCCCCACGCAAATCTCATCTTTTTTTTTTTTTTTTTTTTTTTTTTGAGATGAATTATTGCTCTGTCGTCCAGGCTGGAGTGCAGTGGTGTGATCTTGCCTCACTGCAACCTCCACCTCCTGGGTTCAAGTGATTCTCTTGCCTTAGCTTCCCGAGTAGTTGGGATTACAGGCACATGCGACCACGCCTGGATAATTTTTTTTTTTTTTTTAATTTTTAGTAGAGATGGGATTTCACCATGTTGGCCAGGCTGGTCTCAAACTCCTGATCTCAAGCGACCCTCCTGCCTCGACCTTCCAAAGTGCTGTGATTACAGGCATGAGCCACCATCCCCAGCCCTTATCTTGTCTTGAATTGTAGTTCCCATAATATCCATGTTTTGTGGGAGGGACCAGTGTCAGATAATTTAATCATGGGGGCAGTTACTCTCATGCTGTTCTGGTGATAGTGAGTGAGTTCTCACAAGATCTGATGGTTTTATAAGGGGCTTTTCCCCCTTTTGCTCAGCACTTCTCCTTGCTGCCACCATGTGAAGAAAGATGTGCTTGCCTCCCCTTCTGCCATGATTGTAAGTTTCGTGAGGCCTCCCCAGCAATACTGAACTATGAGTCAATTAAACTTCTTTCCTTTATAAATTACCCAGTCTCGGGTATGTCTCTATTAGCAGCATGAGAACAGACTAATACACCCTGTCTCTATTATAATTTTAAGAATTTTTTTTAATTTCTTAATAAAATATGTCTTCAAATATGTGGATACTTCTACCCTCAAAAAGTGAAGCCTAGCCAGGCACAGTGGTTCATGCCTATAATCCCAGGACTTTAGGAGGCCAAGGTGAGAAGATTGCCTGAGCCCAGGAGTTTGAGACCAGCCTGGACAACACAGTGAGACCTCATCTCTACTAAAAATAAAAAAATTAGCTGGGCATGGTGGTGTGCACCTGTAATCCCAGCTACTCTGGAGGCTGAGGTGGGAGGGTCACTTGAGCCCAGGAAGTCAAGGCCGCAGTGAGTCATGAGTGCATCATGATTGCACTCCAGCCTGGGTGACAGAGTGAGAGCAAGACTCTGTCTCAAAAAAAATAAATAAATAAAAAAGCCAGGAGGCAGAGGTTGCAGTAAGCCAAGATCGCGCCACTTCACTCCATCCTAGGCAACAGAGCAAGACTGTCTCTCAAAAAAAATAAAACAAAATAAAATAAAATTTTAAAAAATAAACCAGTGGGGCCTAATTCTCTTCCAAATTGAATGTAGACTGTAATTAGTAACTTGTTGTTAATAGATATAGCAAAAGTGACAGTGTGTCACTTCCAAGACCAGGCCATAGAAAGGCATCATGGAGCCTCTCCCACTCTCTCTCAGATCATTCTCAGTTGCCATATGGCAAAGACACAGGAAGCTGCCTATGTAGAGACCCACATGGCAAGGAACTGAGACATCCTGCCAACAACCACCAGAGTCTGAGGCCTGCTGCCATCACCATGTGAGTGAGACATCTTAGAAGTGGATCCTTCAGCCTAAGTCAAGCCTTCAGATGATTGCATCTTGACTGCAGCCTCATCAAAGACCTTGAACCAGAACCACCCAACTAAATTACTCTCAAATGCTTACCCCATAGCAACTATAGTTGTAAAATAAGTGTTTATTGTTTTAAGTCACTAAATTTGGGAGATAATTTGCTATCCAAGAATAGATAACAAATACACTAATCCGGTTGTTCTCAACTTGGGACCATTTCGTATCCCGGGGACTTTGGCAATGGCTTACAACATTTTTCACGGGGGTAGTTTGGATGTTCCATTAGCATCTAGTGGGTAGATGTGATGGATGGTGCTAAACATCCTACAGTGCCCAAGACAGCCCCATCACCCCACTCAAAAAACAAAGAATGATTAGGTCCAAATGGCATTAATGCTGAAGCTGAGAAACTCTGCCCCAACCTATTTTCCCTTGCACCTTAAAAGTTTCCTATTTCACCTGTACTTGTGAAAGAGGTGGGGTTTGCTTCATTTCCATTACTCATTTAAATGCTGCTTCACTTGTTTCTTTTTTTTTCTTATTATTCTTCTTTTTTTTACTTTTAGGTTTAGGGGATACATGTGCAGGTTTGTTACATGCGTAAATTGCGTGTCACTGAAGCTTGGTGTACAAATGATCCTGTCACACAAGTGCTTGTTGCTTAACGCTCTTTAGTATTCTCCTCGTTCTCGTTCTCCTCTGCTGGTCAAAGCCCAAAACTCAGATAACATAGAGAGCAGTGCCCCTTAGGACAATCTGGACTTCCTTAAGAACTCCTTTGAAGGAGTGAAATATTAACATGAGGCAGTCCTCCCCTCTTCTGAGGGTCCTCTCTCCTATTTACCTTCCTATAAGTACCAAACAAAGTAATCAGGTATATGAGTCTTAAGGGGTTCCCAGCCCATAAGATATAACTTAAAGTAGTTATATCTTATGAAGGAAATTATTTTTGGTGATAGTCTTTTTTAAAAAATATTTTTACAGAGACGGGGTTTCACCAAATTGGCCAGGCTGCTCTTGAATTCCTGACCTCAGGTGATCTGCCCTCCTCAGCCTCCCAAAGTGCTGGGATTACGGGCGTGAGCCACCACACTCAGCCTTTAGTGATACTCTTTGTTTTTATTTAAAAAATATTTTTATAGACACAGGGTCTCACTATTTTGCCCAGGCTGGTCTTGAACTTCAGGCCTTCCCACCTTGGCCTCCCAAAACACTGGGATTACAGCTATGAGCTACCATGCCTAGCCTTTTTATTTATATTTTTGCGATAATCTTTTTTAATTGACTTGAATTAGGTATTATTTATACACACTAAACTAACCTCATTTAAATGGTACAGTTCAATATATTTTAACAAATGAATATACCAGTGTAAATTTACCACAATCATTATACAGAACATTTCCAACACAGTAAAAAGTATTCCCAAGCCCTCCCTCCCCCAACTACTTCTGGTCCTGGGTAACTATTTGTTTGCATTCTGTCACTGTGGAATTATTCTACTTTTTACATAATTTCATTTTTAATTTTTGAGACAGGGTCTCGCTCTGTTACTCAGACTGGAATGCCACGGCATGGACACAGTTCACTGCAGATTCAATCTCCTGGGCTCCAGGGATCCTCCCGCTTCAGCCCCTCGAGAAACTGGGACTACAGGCATGTGCCACAGGGCCCAGCTAATTCTTTAACTTTTTGTTGAGATGGGGGTCTTGCAGTGTTGCCCAGGTTGGTCTCAAACTCCTGGCCTCAGGTGATCCCTCTGCCTCAGCCTCCCAAAGTGCTGGGATTACAGGTGGGAGCCACTGCACCTAGGCCCACTTTTTCACGAATTTGATATAAATGTTATCATCCAGTATATACTCT
>NW_012108986.1:692494-702446 GCF_000951045.1 Mandrillus leucophaeus | reverse complement strand
CTGTCACACAAGTGCTTGTTGCTTAACGCTCTTTAGTATTCTCCTCGTTCTCGTTCTCCTCTGCTGGTCAAAGCCCAAAACTCAGATAACATAGAGAGCAGTGCCCCTTAGGACAATCTGGACTTCCTTAAGAACTCCTTTGAAGGAGTGAAATATTAACATGAGGCAGTCCTCCCCTCTTCTGAGGGTCCTCTCTCCTATTTACCTTCCTATAAGTACCAAACAAAGTAATCAGGTATATGAGTCTTAAGGGGTTCCCAGCCCATAAGATATAACTTAAAGTAGTTATATCTTATGAAGGAAATTATTTTTGGTGATAGTCTTTTTTAAAAAATATTTTTACAGAGACGGGGTTTCACCAAATTGGCCAGGCTGCTCTTGAATTCCTGACCTCAGGTGATCTGCCCTCCTCAGCCTCCCAAAGTGCTGGGATTACGGGCGTGAGCCACCACACTCAGCCTTTAGTGATACTCTTTGTTTTTATTTAAAAAATATTTTTATAGACACAGGGTCTCACTATTTTGCCCAGGCTGGTCTTGAACTTCAGGCCTTCCCACCTTGGCCTCCCAAAACACTGGGATTACAGCTATGAGCTACCATGCCTAGCCTTTTTATTTATATTTTTGCGATAATCTTTTTTAATTGACTTGAATTAGGTATTATTTATACACACTAAACTAACCTCATTTAAATGGTACAGTTCAATATATTTTAACAAATGAATATACCAGTGTAAATTTACCACAATCATTATACAGAACATTTCCAACACAGTAAAAAGTATTCCCAAGCCCTCCCTCCCCCAACTACTTCTGGTCCTGGGTAACTATTTGTTTGCATTCTGTCACTGTGGAATTATTCTACTTTTTACATAATTTCATTTTTAATTTTTGAGACAGGGTCTCGCTCTGTTACTCAGACTGGAATGCCACGGCATGGACACAGTTCACTGCAGATTCAATCTCCTGGGCTCCAGGGATCCTCCCGCTTCAGCCCCTCGAGAAACTGGGACTACAGGCATGTGCCACAGGGCCCAGCTAATTCTTTAACTTTTTGTTGAGATGGGGGTCTTGCAGTGTTGCCCAGGTTGGTCTCAAACTCCTGGCCTCAGGTGATCCCTCTGCCTCAGCCTCCCAAAGTGCTGGGATTACAGGTGGGAGCCACTGCACCTAGGCCCACTTTTTCACGAATTTGATATAAATGTTATCATCCAGTATATACTCTCTTGTTTGTGGTTCAGCTCAGCACATTTTAGAGATTTATTTATAATATTGTGTGTAGTAGTTATTTCTTCTTTTCTAGTGGAGTAGTGATCCCTTGTATGGATTTGTTACAATTTGTTTATTTTTGTCCTATTTATAGATAATTGGTTTGTTTCCAGTTTTTGGCTACTATGACTAAAGATTCTATGAACATTTGGTTAAAAGTCCTTGTGTGGAAGTATGTTTTCATTTTTCTTGGATAAGTAATGCCTAAGAGTAAAACAGCTAGGTCATATGGTCATGTATCTAACTTTATGATAAATTGCCAAACCGTTTTTCCAAAGTGGTTGTACCATTTCCATTTCCACCAGCAATATATGAGAGTTCCATTTGCTCCATTTCTTCTCCAATGCTTGGTAATCCTTTCTAGTTTTTAATTATTGTATTTAAACTTGCATTTTCCTAATAACTAGTCATGTTGAGTATCTTTTCCTGTCCTTAAGGGGTATGTGCATATTTGAACAGAAGTATCTGTTCAAACCTTTTGTCTACTTCAAAATTTTTTTTCCCTCTTATTATTGGGGTGTGTATATTCTGTCTTTTATAATATCCTTTGTCAGATATTGGTGTTGTGAATATTTTCTCCCAGATTATGGCTTGCTATGGCAGTCAGCCTCCAAGATGGACCCCATTGATCCTGGACTCCTGGTAGGTACACATTCTTATACAGTACTTTCCCCTATTGACTGACCTGTGTGACCAAGAGAAAATTTTAAAAGTGATAGTACATGCCTTCTGAGGCTACATCATAAAAGATATTGCAGCTCCCACCTTGCCCCCGTGGGTTACTCTTGCTCTAGAGAAAGACAGTCCTTTAGCAAGGCTCTTGCCTTGCTGTCTTGCCTCAGACAGGAACAGAGGCCTGTTGATAAATGGACAGCAGCAATTTGCTAGCCATATGTGGCACTTTGGAAATGGATCTTCCAATCCCTCACAAGTCTTCAGATGACTGCAATCTCATGTAACACTCTATGCCAGAAGTAGCCAGCCAAGAAATTCATATTTTCCAGATCTGCAAAAACTGTGAGAAATAATAAACCTTTATTATTGTTTTCAGCTACTAGGTTTTGGAGAAATTTTTTATACAACAAATATACTTGCATTTTCATTTTCTTAACAATGTGTTTTGAAAAGTCAATATTTTCATTTTGAAGAAGTTCACATCATTTTGTGACATATTTAAGAAATTTTATTTACTTTAAGACAGTGAAGATTTGTTAATACTTTTTTTTTCTTAAAGTTTATAGCTTTATCTTTTACATTTGGGTCTATAATCTATTTCAAAATAATTTTTGCATATGGTGAGAGGAAAGAGTCAATGTTCATTTTTTTTCTAAATGGATATATGGTTGTTTCAACACCATTTGTTGAAAAGACAATCCTTTCCCCATTGAATTACTTTGGAACTTTTGTGAAAACTCTGTGTCTATTTCTGGACTCTCTATTCCTTCCATTGAACCATATGTCTATCCTTACACAAATATCACACTGTCTTGATTACTATAACTTTAGAAAGTCTTAAAATTGGGAAGTGTAAATTTTCCAAATTTGTTCTTTTTCAAAATGATTTTGACTCTTCCAGGTTCTTTGCATATTTTATGCTTTTTGATGCTGCAAGGGATCTTCAACAAGTTCATAGAAATATGCATATTTTGAACAAAAACTATGTACGAATTTTGTATTTTTTTTGCCCCCAGATGAACTCATACTAACTTGTTATAACATGTATGAACAGGATGTAGTTTGAGTCACTAAGAAGGATAAGACATCAGTTTGAAAAAAGCCCCTAGCAGAGTTGAAGCAAGAACAAACATCAAATTTATGGAGAAGCTTGGATAAAACAATGATAAATTCACTGATGCTTTATGAAAAATTTATGGGGACAATGCTCCAAAGCAATCAGCAGTTTACAAATGGGTAACTCATTTTAAGAAGCAAAGAGATTATGTAAAAGATGAAGCCTGCAATGACAGACCTTAACACCAATTTGCAAGGAAAAAATTCACCTTGTGCATACCGTCATTCAAGAGGCCTGACAATTAGCAGGAGAAACAACAGCCAACACCATAGAAAACTCAAATCTCATAGCTTATACAATCTGACCAAAAAACTAAAGTGAAGCAAACCTTTCACTCAACAGGTGCCAAAACCATTGTACCCAGATCAACTGCAAACAAGAGCAGAGCTTTTAATGGAAATTTTAAACAAGTAAGATAAAAATCCTGAAGCATTTCTTTCAAGAATGTAACAGGAGATAAAATATGGCTTTACCAGTATAATCCTGAAGACAAAACACAATCAAAGCAATGGCTACCAAGAGGTGGAAGTGGTCCAGTCAAAGCAAAAGCAAACCTGCCAAGAGCAAAGGTCATGGGAATAGTTTTTGGGGATGCTTATTTTGCTTGTTGACTTTCTAGAGAGTCAAAGAACAATAATATCTGCTTATTACAAGAGTATTTTGAGAAAGTTAGCTAAAGCTTTAGCAGAAAAATTCCTGGTAAAGCTTTACTGGACAGTCTTTTTCTACCACAACAACGCTCCTGCTCATTCCTCTCATCAAACAAGGGCAATTTTGTAAGACTCTCAATGAGAAATCATTAGGCATCCACCTTACAGTCCTAATTTGGCTCTAACTTCTTTTTGTTTCCTAATCTTAAAAAATCTGCAAAGGGCTCCCATTTTTCTTCAGTTAATCATGTAAAAAAGACATGGTTGAATTTCCAGGACTCCCAGTTTTTTTAGGGATGGATTAAACGACTGGTGTCATCACTTACAACCATGGTTGACCTGGATGGAGCTTATGTTGAGAAATAAAGTTTATATTCTTTATCTTTATCGTTAAATTCAATTTTTTCCATGAACATTTTGAAGTGCCCTCATATTATAAATGATATTTCATTGTTAGTGGTTCATTAATAGGGTATCTAAATATAATTATTTTTTAATATTAGTCCTGTACACTGAGATCTTGTTTAAAAACCTATTAGTTCTAGTAGCATTTTATAGATGTCTTTTGATTCTCTATGTATACAATCATGTTTCTCCAAATAAAGAGTTTTATTTTTTCCTTTCCATTCTGTATACTTTTAATACTTTTATTTCCTTTTCTTGCCCTATTGCACGGACTAGAACATCCGGTACAATGTTGAACAGAAGTGATGAGAAAGGCATCCTTACCTTGTTCCTGATTTTCAGGCAAAGCATTCAGTGTTTTACCATCAAGTATACTATCTGTAGGCTTTTTATGTATGCAATTTATGAGATTTAGGAAGTTCCCTTCTTTTCTTAGTTTGCTGAGAGCTTTTTTTATATTTTTGAGATAGGATCTTAGTCACTTAACCTGGAGTGCTGTGTCACGATCATGGCTCACTGCAGCCTCAATCTCCTGGGCTCATGTGATCCTTCCACCTCAGCCTTCTGAGTACGTGGGACTACAGATGCATACCACCACACCCGGCTCATTTTTTGTAAAAACAGGGTTTCTCTATGTTGCCCTGGCTGGTCTCGAACTTCTGGACTCAAGTGATCCTCTCACCACAGCCTCCCAAAGTCCTGGGACCACAGACATGAGCCACTGTGCTTGGCCTGTCGATAACTTTTAAATCATAAATAAATGCTAAATTTTTATCAATGCTTGGCAGTCGGGGGTGGAGGGGCATCTATTGAGATGATCTTTTTGTTTCTGTGTTTAGACTATTAATATGATTAATTAAATTTTTTGATTTTCAAATGTCAAACTAACTTTACTTTTCTGGGATAAGCCACACTTGGTCATGATGCATTCTCCCTTTTATATATTGCTGGTTTTTTGTTTTTTTGTTTTTTTGCTAATGTTTTAAAGGATGTAAACGAATCCAAATTCATTAGGGATATTGATCTGTAGTTTTCTTGTAATATCTTTGTCTATATTATCATGGTGAGACTGACCTGATAAAATGAGCTTGGAAGTATATCCTCCTTATCTATTACCTACACTCTACACTAGAGTTTTCTTTTTGAGAAAGTTTAAAGTGTGAAGTTAATTTCTTTTACAAATTAAAGACAGTTCACATTTTCTATTTTTTTATGCCAGTTTGGGTAATTTTGTCATTTAAGATATTTGTCCATTTCGTTTAAGTTTTCAGGTATATTGACCCAGAGTTGTTAATCATATTTCTTTGTTATTCTTTAATATTTGTAGGATTGTAGTGATGTCCAATCTTTTATTCCTAGTATTTGTAATTTGTATATTCTCTGTCTTTTACATGATCAGTTTGGTTAAACATATTTCAATTCGATCTTTTCAAAGAAGAGCTTTGATTTCATTAATGTTATTGTCTGCTTATTTTCTATTTCATTTATTTCAACTTTCATTTTTATTATTGCTACATTTCTACTTACTTTGGGTATATTTCCTCTTGTTTTGCAAATAAACCCAGCTACTGGGGAAGCTGAGGTGCAAGGATTGCTTGAGCCCAGGAGGCTGAAGCTGCAGTGAGCCATGATCACATCACTACACTGAGCCTGGGTGACGAGCAAGACCCTGTCTCAAAAAGTGGAAAAAAAAAAAAGAAAGATAAGAAATTTAACTGCCATTGTAACAGTTCTAAGAGGTGGGAATTTTAGTTGCTGATTATGCTAGGAGAGCTCTATCCTCATGGATGGGATTGGTGCTCTTATAAAATGGTGAATTCACCCCCCTCTTACTCTCTTTTTATCCTTCCATATTCTGCCATGATATGACACAGCAAGAAGGCCCTTCCCAGATGCCAGCACCTTGATCTTAGACTTCCCAGCTTGCAGATTCACAAACAAATAAGTTTCTATTCATTATGAATTACCCAGTCTCAAGTATTCTGTTATAGCAGCACAAAATGGACCAAGACACACACCATTTTGATGTTGTTTCTTTCAAAATATTTTTCTGTATCATTGGTTTTGAACTGTTTGATTATTGTATGTCTTTGTGTGATTTGCTATATATTTACATACACAGGCCCACCCCTTGAGATTTAAATAAAATTGGCTCCAACCCCTTAGCCAACAGCCCATTGGAAGTCTAGTCTCTCTCCCTCCTACAGCCTTTCTGAATTCCCAAAAACTTATGTTCACATGGTCTCTTCTGACTGTGTGAATAAGCTCCTAATTAACTTTTGCTTTCACACATACACATCCCACATGGCTGGTCTCTTCTCTGTTCTACACTAGACACAAATCTCAAGACTCTTTAATTTCTTCTCACCAACCTATCCCCTCAAAAAGAAAACCTCACTTATAAAAGTTGTTCTTTGTTTGTAGCATCCTCCCCACTGACAGGGGAGACAAAAGGGATTTGCATACAGCAATGCAACCAATTTAAAAGTGGTCTTTAGGAGCTCCCTGCTTTCAGAAGCCCTTCAGCCAACCCATGGCCAGGAATTTCTCACCAGCTGCTTCTCTCCACACACATGGTGCTGCTTCTTCTCTTCACTCTCTTTTCATATAAATTATTTTTTATTTCTTAAGCAGATAGTTTGCTTGTCTCTTTGTTTCATTATGTTCTTCCAAACTATGCCGCTAGGATCTTGCCTCTTACTTTCATGCAATATATTAAGATATCTTTCTCAAGAAAATTATTTATTTCCCAAGAGAAATTCTCACAGAAAATGTCAAAATCACTTTCTTTCATCTCACGAAACAAGGATCTATTTCTAGGTCATCTATTCTGTTCCTTTTCTTTTTCTTCTTCTTCTTTGTTGTTGTTATTGTTGTTTGGTTGGTTGGTTTTTGAGATAGGGTCTCGGTCTGTTGACCAGGCTGGAATGCAGTGGTGCAAACACAGTTCACTGCAGCCTTGACTTCCTGGGCTCAAGCAAAACTCCTGCCTCAGCCTGCCATGTATCTGGGATCACAGGCACGTGCCACCACATCCAGCTAATTTTTTTAGTTTTGTAGAGACAGGGTCTCACTTTGTTATGTGAGCCAGTCTCAAACTTCTGGCCTCAAGTAATCCTCCTGCCTTGGCCTCACAAAGTGTTGGGATTATAGGCATGAGACACCACACCCAGCCCTTTTTTGTTTTTTTCACCTGTTAGTATCACACTATTAATTACTGTAACTATATTATATAATTTAATGCCTATAAGCAAGCTTGATATACCAAATGTTTAACAGTTAGTTAAGCACAACCATAAACCAATCAGAGCAAATGAACTGACCAATCACAAGAGGGCACACGGCACATACCACAGTGTATGATCATAAGTGTGTGTACAGGCTCTCATTACCCTCTCTTTTCAAATTTTTCTTGCTTATTCTCACATTATTATTATTATTGGTTATATTAGTTATTTTGTCTATTTTTTTTTTTTTAAAAAAACCTCATCAAGATGGTGTTTGGGATTGCACTGAACTTAATTTGGGAAGAACTGATATTTTACAATACTTGATTCTCTCCATTCTATTTTCCTCTCCCTTCCTTCCTCGTGATCCTGAATAAAGCAGCTAATGTGTTTCGTGGGGTTTCAGGACACTGAGTGGGCCATATTCATGAGCAGAAATGGTGACAGTGTGTTCAAAGGTCAGTGTACACAGTTTCCTTTGAGCAGGCCTAGATACCATTACTGTTCTTTTTTCTCTCTCTCTCCATTTTTCCACTCCTCATTGCTCTTTTTACTTTTTCCTTTAATGCAACATTATTGGTAGTCCAAGCTGTGGGAAACAGAAAATATTTGGGAATTAGTATCACGATGACGGCCCTTAATAATTAAGTATTACTTTGCTCATCTTTGTCATTGTCATTGTCATCTATTTATATTCCTCAGGGACCTTTCAGGAAGAAGAAGTGCCTGGACCACAACTAGATTTAAGTATGTCTGTGTCCTGTAATACCACTTTAATTATTCCACTATCACTTCTTTTTGTTTTTAGTGACAGGGCTGGAGTGCAGTGTTGCAGTGGCACGATCATAGCTCATTGCAGCCTCAGCCTTCTGGGCTCTCAAGGAATCCTCCCACCTCAGCCACCTGAGTAGCTGGTACCACAGGCATGCACCAGCATACCTAGCTAATTTGTTTATTTCTTTGTAGAGGTGAGGTCTCATTATGTTGCCCAGACTTGTCTTGAACTCCTGGACCCAAGTGATCCTCTTGCCTTAGTCTGTCAAAGTACTGGGATTACAGATGTGAGCCACCATGCCTGGCTTCACTATCACTTCTAACAGCCTCTTCATTAAAAAACATAGTAGTCTTGGCATTTATTACATCCACTTATATTTCCCCAGCAAAATGTTATATTTTTCTTTGTATAGATCCACCAGATTAAAAATTTGGCTAGAAAAACTATATTGAATAATATTAAATCTATACTAGCACTTCAATTGCTTTTTTCCAACCTCTTTCAAGATGATGTATAATTTTTCACTTTTTATTCATTGATAGGTTGTATTATATTGATAGGTTTCCTCATAGTGATTTATCCTTGCATTCCTAGATTAGTCTTTTCTTGTTTGTCGTGGTTTTTATATTAAACAGTCTATGGAAAGCACTTGACAGCTAGATCATCCTCATCTGAGAGACCTCCAAGTCCCTGTAGTCCTCCATCTCTGGGATTCCTTTTTGCCCAATAACACCAACACTAACAACAGCTGAGCAGAGCAGTGATGAGTTCTTGACCCAAAGATGTTCATTTAGAAAACCAGCCTGTTGCCTAACACAGGGCCTGGGAGAAGAGCTTGCCAACCCTCTCCTGGAAGATGACAGTCTGGCAGTATCAGACACTCAGAATGAGATACGGAAAACAGACTGGCATGGAAACAAAGAGAGAGAAGCAATAATCAGAAGCCATGGGGTAACAGTAAAAACAGTTAGATTGAAGTGGTGGTAAAACAGAAACAGACACTGTAGAAGCAGAGATACATTTAGCCACAAATATGGAAGAGTAGCAAAAATAGAGAGCAAAAGGTAATTGCTGTGAGAGATGATGGGACAAATGGGATTCCCATGCTGATTACTGTAGTTGTGAAGCTCTGGAGCATCAGTGCATCCTGAATGTCATTCCAGTCTTTCAGGAGACCTGGTCATATGACTGTGGAGAGACTATTTTGCATATATCCCCTGTATCAGCTGAAATTACTTACATATGGCTTTTTTGCTGCCTGAAAAATACCAACCAGTAGAATTATTCTCCTAAAATGCTGCTAGGTTCAATTTTTCCAGTAACTTTTTAAAAGATTTGTTTGGAGGATTTGGCTACAGCCTTCTTGTGTGTGTCTGCACATGTACACACTATCTTTGTAGGCTGAATTTTGCTATGTTACCTCCTATTTCCTTCTCTAGTGAATCCTCTATATTATCTGCCTTATCAGTTCACTTTGAGGGGTTCAACAAAATTAGTTGCAATTTACAATTGCTATTATTGCATAGCTTATTTTCACTCTTATATTTGATGAGTGGACCTCAGATGCTGAATCCATATTTTTAAAAAATCTATAGTTTTGTAAAACTAGGTGCCAAATTCTAAATAAAAATTCCAAACTTCTAAACACTGTGTTACATTTTTTTAGACTACTCTACTTTCTGAAGTATCTGGAATTTATAATATGGAAATGTTATGCTATTTCTCCCGAACAGGCTGTTAAAGTTTAGTATCATAGTAGGTTTAGGAATCCAGATGTCCCACAGATTGGTTGTGTTAATGACCCCACTTAATTTCCTCCATGAAATCACAATGTT
>NW_012108986.1:690829-692444 GCF_000951045.1 Mandrillus leucophaeus | reverse complement strand
TTACCTCCTATTTCCTTCTCTAGTGAATCCTCTATATTATCTGCCTTATCAGTTCACTTTGAGGGGTTCAACAAAATTAGTTGCAATTTACAATTGCTATTATTGCATAGCTTATTTTCACTCTTATATTTGATGAGTGGACCTCAGATGCTGAATCCATATTTTTTAAAAAACTATAGATTTTTAAAAATCTATAGTTTTGTAAAACTAGGTGCCAAATTCTAAATAAAAATTCCAAACTTCTAAACACTGTGTTACATTTTTTTAGACTACTCTACTTTCTGAAGTATCTGGAATTTATAATATGGAAATATTATGCTATTTCTCCCGAACAGGCTGTTAAAGTTTAGTATCATAGTAGGTTTAGGAATCCAGATGTCCCACAGATTGGTTGTGTTAATGACCCCACTTAATTTCCTCCATGAAATCACAATGTTAGTCTTGTAACTTTAAAGTGTCCCCTGTCCCGCGAACCAGTCCCTACTCTGGCCTTGGGCATGTGATTTGCTTTGGTCAATAGGATGTTACCAGGCCAGGTGCAGTGGCTTATGCCTGTAATCCCAGCACTTTGGGAAGCTGAGGCGGGTGGATCACCTGAGGTCAGGAGTTCAAGACCGGCATAACCAACATGGTGAAATCCCATCTCTACAAAAAATACAAAAAATTAGCCAGGTGTGGTGGCATGCGCCTGTAATCCCAGCTACTCGGGAGGCTGAGGCAGGCAAATCGCTTGAACCTAGGAGGCGGAGGTTGCAGTGAGCCAAGATCTCACTACTGCATTCCAGCCTGGGCAACAGAGTGACATTCCGTCTCAATAAAAAAAAAAAAAAAAGATGTTAGCAGAGGCTTGAAGAGGGCATGCGCTTTTTCATTGCACTCTTGTATGACTGGGCCTGGCCACTATTTTCCTCTGTTATGCTGTGAGAACATACATCTTCTGGGGTAGCCTGCAGGAAGGATGCGAGAGGGATGTCGAAGAAAGCAGAGTTACCCCTGATATCCCAGCCAGGGCCATTCTAGATCAACCAACAGCCAGTCAGCCCCAGATATGTGAGGACATCCAGCTTAGGTCAGAAAAACTTTCCAGCTAGCCCCATGTAAAATCTAGTGAACTAAATAATTTTATTATTTTAAGGAACTGAGTTTGGGATGGTTTGTTATCAAGCATTATTGTGGCAATAGACATAGATAACGCAGAGATGCTCAAATAGTAATTAATCAATGAGGTGAACTCACTGTATTTGTGAGGTGCCCAGTCACAGACAACATTTATATATGGCAGATATTCTTTTTTAAAATTTTTTAAAATTTTTTTGGAGACAGAGTTCTGCTCTGTTGCTGAGGCTGCAGTGCAATAGAACAATCGTGGCTCACTCCAACCTCCATTTCCCGGGTTTAAGTGATTCTCCTGCCTCAGCCTCCTGAGTAGCTAGGATTACAGGCACCCGCCCCCACACCTGGCTAATTTTTGTATTTTTAATGGAGATGGGGTTTCATCCTGTTGACCAGGCTGGTCTTGAACTCCTGACCTCAGGTGATCCGCCAGCCTCCGCCTCCAAAGTGCTTACAGGTATGAGTCACTGTACCCGGAATTACAGGTATGAGTCACTGTACC
>NW_012108986.1:681735-690214 GCF_000951045.1 Mandrillus leucophaeus | reverse complement strand
GAGGAGAGGAGAGGAGAAGAGATATTCAGGCTTGTGAATGCTTTCAGTGATGAACTTTCTTGATGACTTAGATTGTAGAATGTCTTTTAAAGAAATTTTAGAAATATAGGATATCAGGTGAAGCCCTTGCTCTTATATTAGGCAGATATAAGTTTCTAAAGAGAAAACATACAGACTTCAGTTCAACTTCATATACATTTATTGATCCGCTGTTATACACCAGACATTATACACGCAAAAATCAATGAAAATTAGCCTCTGCCCTCAAGGAGCTTAGAGTTCAGAAAAGAGACAGGCAAACAAATCATGATTTCAATATACTATGGTAAACTCACAATGGGGTATGTACACGAAGCTTATGGTAGCTAAGGGGATGTGGAGGGGCTGGTGGGAGACTATGTCTATGACTCATAAATTTGAAAGTTGAGTGATTCATTTTATTTATTTATTTATTTATTTATTTATTTATTTTTGAGACAGAGTCTCACTCTGTTACCCAGGCTGGAGTGCAGTGGCACAATCTCAGATCACTGCAACCTCTGCCTCCTGGGTTTAAGTGATTCTCAAGCAGCTAGGACTACAGGTGTCCACAACCATGCCCAGCTAATTTTTGTATTTTTGGTAGAGACAAGGTTTTGCCATGTTGGCCAGGCTGGTCTTGAACTTCTGGCATCAA
Organism: Mandrillus leucophaeus; assembly: GCF_000951045.1. NCBI lineage: Eukaryota > Metazoa > Chordata > Mammalia > Primates > Cercopithecidae > Mandrillus > Mandrillus leucophaeus. Next base: position 689,538 of record NW_012108986.1, on the reverse strand, counting down.
GTGATCTGTCCCCCTCGGCCTCCCAAAGTGCTAGGATTACAGGTGTGAGCCACTACCCTGGCCAAATGGGTGATTTAGACAAGTAAAAGAGGGGCTTAGGTGGGAAAAGATTCCAACAAGGAGTAATAGTATGAACAGTCACAGACTGTACAGGAAACCATAGAACCTATTGTGGCACTAGTGAGTATATTTGTCCAAATATTATCAAAGATCTAATAGGTATTTTTTGATCAGATATGCATTTTTTTTATACTAGAGTTTTGCTTTATTTTACATGTTAGGAAAATAATCTACGAACCTTCTAGTATCTTCTGAATTCCTGTAAGCTCCATGTGAACAGAGATCAAATTTATCTTATTCTCTCCTGCATTTTAGCACTCAGTACAATGTCTGGCACTTTGTATGGATTCAACATCTAGTTGTTAAGCAAATTACTAAATTATTGAGCTTGTTGGTCTTTGCCAAAGTCCAATATAAATTTAGCCTTCAAATTATTCTTTAAATTTACTTTTAAAGACTCACATTCTTGAACAACTTGCTTTTCTCAAGTTGTCTTCAATAAAGGATAGCTTGATATTACCTTTTATAATTCTTCCTATTTGGGGATTTTTTTTAAATGCAAGTTTTAGTGTTGTTTTTCTCCCTATACATCCATCTATTCACTATTTATTCAGCATACGCTTATTAAATACTTGATTATGTGCTGGCATTGTGCTACACACCACGAGTAGAATACTGACAAGTTAGACATGGACTAGGCTCCACTGGAGCTTATAGCCCAGGGAGAAAAACAGGCAGATATTCAACAAATAATTTATAAGCACATTGTTGTTGCAAAATAGAAGTGAATAGTTCTATGAGAGTTTGTAATAATTTCTTTTAGCCTTTATTCAGTATGAATTATTATCTGATGATTATATAACATGTTTACTTTAGCAAGTTCTTAGCTTACATTCTCCACTTTCTGCTTTAGTATACAACATTTATAGCTAATGTGTGGCACAAAGTAAGCACACTATAAATATTACTTGAGTGAAATAATAATTACTTTCTCATACAATTTTCATTTTATCCTGTATTATTTTGATCCTATTGAGTACAAACACCTGCACTCTTTGTGGTAAGACAAATATAAGAATTATTCTCTTAATAATATATCTGTCAACTGGATGAAATAATGGGAATAGTGTAGGTGATGTGTGTTGTCTAAAATTAGGTGTGCAGCACTTCATTAGAGCCTTTATCTATAGTATATTGGCCTAATTTCTGTGTAAAGTGAGGTTGTTAACCACATCCATTTGGTTATATGATTTTAATCAATAGGTATGCATTAAAAATCCATGTAAATTTTGTAGTGTATGGTGAGGGGCATTCAAAGAAGAATAAAACAAGGTTTCTGCCCTACAGAAATTCAATCTAAATGTCTGTGGCAAAAGAAGAGAAATCCTTTTTGCCTATTAGGGAGGAAAGTAAGCCCTGTAAGAAAAGGCATTCTACAAGAAGTGATGGTTAATCTATAATAGTTCTTGAAGAATCAATAAGACTTTGCCAAGTAGATGGTAAAGGGAAAGGCATGCTAGAGAGAACACTTCAGTTTTTCATGCTAGGGAGCATGTGCAAGTGCAAGGAAGCCTGACTCCCCTTTTTAGCCTCTTATAAGCTATTTTTTTTGTTTTAATACTTTAACTTCTGGGATATGTGTGCAGAGCATGCAGGTTTGTTACATAGGTATATGTGTGCCATGGTGGTTTGCTGCACCCATCAACCTGTCATCTACATTAGCTATTTAGGTATTTCTCCTAATGCTATCCTTCCCCTAGCTTCCCATCCCCCGACAGGCCTCAGTGTGTGATGTTCCCCTCCCTGTGTCCATGTGTTCTCATTGTTCAACTCCCACTTATGAGTGAGAACATGTGGTGTTTGGTTTTCTGTTCCTGTGTCAGTTTGCTGAGCAGAAATACCATCTGACCCAGCAATCCCATTACTGAGTATATACCCAAAGGATTATAAATCATTTTATTATAAAGACACATGTACATGTATGTCTATTGCAGCACTATTCACAATAGCAAAGACTTGGAACCAATCCAAATGCCCATCAATGATAGACTGGATAAAGAAAATGTGGCGCATATACACCATGGAATACTATGCAGCCATAAAAAAGGATGAGTTCGTGTTTTTTGCCGGGACGTGGATGAAGCTGGAAACCATCAACTATTTTTTATTTACATTGTTGTTCACTATCGCTTCACAAGTTCTTGCTTTGTTATGCTAATTCTGTTAGATCAAGATTTACAAAATGTTTATCTTTAGCATGCCTTCAATTTAATTTCCTTTGGAAAGTGGACAAATTAGAAGTACATTCTGTCCCAACAATGAGCAATTCCAACATTCATATAAGTTAGAGGTGGCTGGATGTGGTGGCTCACACCTGTAATCTCAGCATTTTAGGAGGCCAAGGCGGATGGATTACTTGAGTACAGGAGTTCAAGACCAGCCTGGGCAAAATGGCAAAACCCCATCTCCAAAAAAAAAAAAAAAAAACAACTAAAAAAACTTAGAGGCATCAGAATCTTTATGGTAACTACCACCTATCAAGCAGTTGGCCTGAAAAGAGTGGCCTCTTTGGTAGTTGTGGGTGGTGGCTAGACTTTATAGCTTCACTGCACCTGAATGCTGATCATTTCCTTCCTATTCACCATCTAAGAAAATGTTCTCCCAACCACACACATGGCTATTGTTTGTAGCACAGGATTATAAATTCTCTAGCCCCAATGGCTAGTCACAGGTAAGTGGAAAAACGACCCAGGGAAAAACAACCCAAAGCTCACTTGAGCCAATTAGATTCTCTTTCACAAGAATTTGAACTAAAAGCCATAGAGTTTGACTTGGTAATCAGTGGTGGGCTGGAGCTGTACATCTGGTCAAGTCTGAACCAAATTGCTTCACAGCAGGGCAGGGACTCAGGTTAAGCTGAAGTTTACCCAGGAAGTGAAATGAGAGAGCCTGGTAAAAGAAGTCTGGCTACATGAAGCAGAATGAAATTCAAGTACAGAGGGATGCAGAAAAGAAATCATGTTTCCTGAAAGAAAAAGCAGAGAAAGTAGCTTGTCTGAAGATTTTTTTCAACATTTATGAGGCCTAGTGGCAGCATTTACAGTTGGATTATGTAAGATTTCCATGTATCCTTCAAATAAATTCCCTTTTCATCTTGTCTATTGGAATGTCTTTCTCAGCACCCCAGGCAAATGGTTTTGGAGTGAGAAGCTGCTTAGCTATTTCAGGGAATCCTATACTCTTTGGTAGAGCGGCCACGCCCTTGACCTAACAGGTCTTAACTAGGTATTCCCACAGCTGCCTGTACTTCCTCTACTTGTGCCCACAGTTATACCTCTCAGACTGTTGATATTTTTTGTAATGCACTGAGTTTTCCTCTGCCAATTAGCAGGCCCAGTGTTTAGATATCTTATTCAGGATGACCTACCACCAAGTGTTCAAATAATAACCTCTTAACTTCAGTTGGCAAAACATTCCGCGTAGTATAGATTTAGAAGGCATTGCTGCAACATTTGTAAGAATAGACATGTTGGCCAAAATCATCGTGCTGACACAAGGAAAGCAAAAAACCAGGTTTATCATGGATGTCATCACTGTGGGCCTTGTTAGCAGCGTGTTCCATCCAACTCACAACAGCTAGGCAGGGTTAGGCCCTGCGGAGGATTAGGCAAGCTTGACTTGCAACAGAAAGCAAGCGGGATAGTCTGGGGATGGCAGTAGAGAAAGAAGAGGAGGCTCAAAGCTAAATGGAATCTGATATCAACAACATTAAGGCAATCAAGAAGAATAATCCAGCAGACCATAAATCAGTGCACGCTTGGAGGGAGCCATTATTTCAATCAAGGAGTGTCTGCTGAAAGAGGCCTATAATTTCATAGCAGCTCAGAGTTGCTGGACAACATTCCTCCTTCTGGCTCCTAAAGAACCTCTTATAGTCAAGGAGGTCTAGGACTAGTTAGGAGACTTCAGAGCTATTGTCCAATAAGGATGAATGCATTGTCTTCTAATTCCTATAGGGGCTCCAATGGGTCAGAACTCAATGGAGCCAGTCTGGTACCTTGAAGAGGATTTCATTTTACTGAATGTCAAGGTCAATCTCCATTACATTACTCTGGTTTAATTTCTTCATGATACTTATCATCATCTGAAAACTGTATTTATTTGCTTATTGTCTGTCTCCCGCCCCTTCCAGTAAAATGTAAATAAATTCCTTTAGAGCAGAGACTTTAATCTGGTTTTTCTCCCCCAGTGCTGTGTTCTCAGCATCTCGAACAATGTCTGGCTTTTCGTATGTTCTCAGTAAATATTTATTGAATAAATAAACAAAAGGCCATGAACTTGGTGATACAGTCATGGACTTTGAACAGTGTAAGCGTCCTGGAGATCCAGACAGTCCTTGATTAGAATGTCTACATTTTAAACATATCTGGAAAACAACTGTCCCTGACTTCCCACCCAGTCCCCACCCAAATTCTGCCCTCAACTCTGATATTGCAAATTTTCCAAGAATGAAGAATAACCGTTCTTTTGGTAAGAAGAATATGGTATCTGCTTGCTTGTGTTGAACAAGCCTCAGCGACAAACACTTTCTCTCTCCAGCCGGCTGCCGAGATGACTCTCCAACTTCCTCACCCCACCCCCAATCCCATTTTGTCTCTTTCTTCTTGATAAACAAACTCCTCAGTTCTCACAGATAATAAAACATGTCTCCATCGGGGAAGTGTAAGTGAGCATATTTTCAGGAAACAGCTGAGATTTCTCATGTACTTTGCTTTTTTGAAAAGCAGCCACTTGGCTCAATATGTATACAGCACTTGTTTACTAATTAACAAACAGCCTCCCGCTGAGTCAGTCTTCCTTCCTCTCCCAATTTCCTTTTCCATTCTTAGAAAATTGTTGGAGTGAATAAAAACTTGGTCCAGGCCAGGCGTGGTGGCTCAAGACTCTAATCCCAACGTTGTGGGAGGCCGAGGTGGCCGGATCGCTTGAGCCCAGGAGTTCCAGACCAGCCAGGGCAGCATGATGTAACCCCGTCTCTACAAAAAATCAGCCAGGCATGGTGGTCTGTAGTCCCAGCTACCCTGCCCCGAAGGCTGAGGTGGGAGGAACACTCTAGCCTGGAGGTCCGAATTGCAGTGAGTTGTGATTGCACCACTGCACTCCAACCTGCACGACAGAGTGAGACCCTGTCTCTAAAAAGGAAAACAGGGAAAAACGAAACAAAACAACAACTTGGCCCAATGTTTCTCAACATGTTGTGTGACTGCGTTTATTACCATGGACACCACCATCCTTTAAATACATGTCTCTTTAGGTGGCATAATCAAAGTGAAAATAATATTCTATTAACAAAAGTAACTTTTGAAGACACTAAGAGGATGTATACTATATATGATGACTATGCACACAATCTCTTTCTTTAAAAGCAAGAAGAGTAAATTTTATTAAGTTGCAAGAAAAAACAATCAGCTTTAAAATCCAGTAATAATATTTGCATTAATGGTTAATAATCATCAGTAGATAAACAGATATTTATGGACCACCTATTATAGACAGTGTCCTGTGATCGTTAATCTGTATGATACAAAGAAACATAAATGTGTCCCCAGATTTGTTAGATCTATTTGATAGGATAGGCTATATGTTTCTTACCAAAAAAAAAAAAAAAGGTGGTGGAGTTTATAGAAATGAAAGATGACTTCTATCAAAAGTGGTCACTAAAGGTTTCAGAGAGAAGATAGCATTTAAGATAGGCTTTGGAGATTAGGTAACAGGAAATTATAGTAAGAGCTACTTCTTGTAAATCCTGGGAAACGTGTGAAAAGATATAGCCGATTTGAGTTTTATCTATGCCCAAAACTTGGAAAGATTAGAGCTTGAGTTGGGAAGATATTTTGCAATTTAACATCCTTTAAAAATTGTTGTATCATAAAAATTACATATTTTCCCTCTGGAGATGTAATATATTTCAGTGATGTTACAGTTACTATTGCTGTGTAATAAATTGCATCAACATTTAGTAGCTTACAACACTGCTCCTTATGGCCATGGATTCTGTGGGTAAGAAACAAAAACAGGGCTCAGGGGAATGACTTGTCTCTGCTTCCCAGTATCTGGAACTTCAACCAAGGAGACTTGAAAGCTGAGGGTGACCTGATGGCTGGAGGCTGGAATCACCAGGAGACAAATTGATGCTGGCTTTTTGCTGGGACCTTAATCCCTCCAGAATCATTGACCAGAGCATTTACACACAGCTTCTCCACGTGGCTTGGGCTTCCTCATGTTATGACAGCCTCAGGTAGTTAGGCCTCTTCCACAGAAGCTCGCAGGACCCCAAGGATAAGCATCCCAGCAACTAAAGCGGAAGCTATCCTGCCTTTTCCCTCCTAGCCTCAAAAGTCAAGCTGCGTCACTTCTACAGTGTTCTTTACTTATAAGAGATTCACAAGTCCTACAACCAGGCCCCTCCTCAAAACACTTTACTGTCCTCACCTTAATTCAGGTGAACTTTGTCCTTCATAGTGATGACGTCTTAGGCACTTACTAGTTTTTATTTTACATAAGCTGTATTTTACATTTTTAACAAGCTCTCCTGGTGTCTTCCTTTTTCCTTGGTTTCTGTATCATTCTATTTTGGTTTTCTTCATGTTACTCTCTATTGTCTCCTGTTTCGTCTCCTTTATGATCATATTCCCTTCTTTTTTCAGACCACCACTTCTGGGTAGATGTTCCCTGGGGCTTCATTTTTTTTTTGAAGACAGGGTCTCGCTCCATCACCCAGGTTGTAGTGCAATGGTGCAGTCACAGTTCACTGCAGCCTCAACTGGCTCAAGTGATCTTCCCACCTTATCTCAGTCTCCCAAGTAGTCGAGACCACAGGCACACACTACACCTGGATAATTTTTTATTACTATTATTATTTATAGAGACGAGGTCCCCCTATGTTGCCTAGGCTGGTCTTGAACTCCTGGGCTCAAGTGATCCTCCTGCCTTGGCCTCCTTGGGGCTCCATTTTAAATTCTCTTCACCTTATAAACTCTTTAGAGCTTTAATTCTTTCCTTCCTATAACCCCTTTCCTGATAAATTGGTTCCATATATTTATTTCCACAACCACCTTCATTACTGGTGGTCTCCACTTATAAACTGTATATGAACCCTGTGTGCTCCTGGGTTTCAGATTCATATTTCCAAAAGCCAATTTGATATCTGCATAAGTCCTCCAGGAACCTCTACCTTCGTATATCCAAATCTGAACTCACTAGTCTATGCCTATGCCTGAAGTTGGCCGATCATCTTCAATTCCCTGTCTTGAGGATCCATCCACATGCCCCTGTTAGAAACCTAAAATTCAATATTAATTCTCTCCTTTCCTTGTCTGCATATACTGCATCTACTAATATACTAATCCTGTTTTTTTTTTTTTTTTTCTATCTTCCTACATATTTCTGGAATCTATCATTTCCGTTTTTTTCTGGAGACAGTGTCTCACCATGTTGCCCAGGCTGGCCTTAAACTCCTGGGCTCAAATGATCCTCTCGCCTCAGCCTCCTGAGTAGCTGGGGCTACAAGTGTGTGCTACTGCACCCAGGTGAAATCTGTCATTTGCTTTTTATGTCTACTGCCTAAGTTCAGACTCTTAGTATTTATCCACAGAACTACTCAATAGCCTTCCAACTGCTCTCCTTTCTTATTTACCTTCCCCACATATCCTACACCTATCTTCCAGGGTCCGCTTTCTGTAT
>NW_012108986.1:678837-679693 GCF_000951045.1 Mandrillus leucophaeus | reverse complement strand
CCTCCCTCCCTCCTTCCTTCCTTCCTTCCTTCCTTCCTTCCTTCCTTCCTTCCTTCCTTCCTCTCTTTCTTTCTCTCTTTCTTTCTCTCTTTCTTTCTCTCTTTCTTTCTCTCTTTCTTTCTTTCTTTCTTTTCTTTCCTGAGACAGACTCTTGCTGTCTCCCAGGCTGGAGTGCAATGGCACAATCTCTGCTCACTGCAACCTCCGCCTCCCGGGTTCGAACAATTCCCCTGCCTCAGCATCCCAAGTAGCTGGATCTACAGGCATGTGCCACCACGCCTGGCTAATTTTTTGTATTTTTAGTAGAGATGGAGTTTCACCATGTTGGCCAGGCTGGTCTCGAACTCCTGACCTCAGGTGATCCCTCGGTCTCCCAAACTGCTGGGATTACAGGCGTGAGCCACTGTGCCTGGCCCATTCTACCTTTAAACACATCTGTCTGCTGAAACTGCTCTTGTCAGGGTCACAAAAGTGAACATTTTTTTCAAATCCAGTGGACATGTTCTTCTGTTTTAATCCTACCTGACCTCCCAGCAATATTTGACCCTCTCTGCTGCGTATTCCTTTTTGGAATATTTTTATCTTCCCAGTACTCTAGAAACACACCACACGCTCTTGATTCTCCTTCTACATCACTGGCCACTCCTGTTCTCTGTTTGCTGTTTGCATCTTACCTCTAAATGCCAGAATTCTCTAGAATCCAACCCAGAGCCACTATCTCTTAGCCTCCTACATTCTCTCCTCTAGGTAGTCCCAATTACTTCCACCTACCATGATTCATTTCCTCAACCCATATTTATCCTCTAATATCAAGACTCATGCATCCCAATTCTAACATTTAGATTTCAGTATCCCA
>NW_012108986.1:675208-677687 GCF_000951045.1 Mandrillus leucophaeus | reverse complement strand
AAGTCCTCCAGGAACCTCTACCTTCGTATATCCAAATCTGAACTCACTAGTCTATGCCTATGCCTGAAGTTGGCCGATCATCTTCAATTCCCTGTCTTGAGGATCCATCCACATGCCCCTGTTAGAAACCTAAAATTCAATATTAATTCTCTCCTTTCCTTGTCTGCATATACTGCATCTACTAATATACTAATCCTGTTTTTTTTTTTTTTTTTCTATCTTCCTACATATTTCTGGAATCTATCATTTCCGTTTTTTTCTGGAGACAGTGTCTCACCATGTTGCCCAGGCTGGCCTTAAACTCCTGGGCTCAAATGATCCTCTCGCCTCAGCCTCCTGAGTAGCTGGGGCTACAAGTGTGTGCTACTGCACCCAGGTGAAATCTGTCATTTGCTTTTTATGTCTACTGCCTAAGTTCAGACTCTTAGTATTTATCCACAGAACTACTCAATAGCCTTCCAACTGCTCTCCTTTCTTATTTACCTTCCCCACATATCCTACACCTATCTTCCAGGGTCCGCTTTCTGTATACAAATCTGATCATGTTCCCTCCACAGTATAAAACTTCTAAATGCCTCTCCTTTGTAAAGTGGGGTTAAATGCTTGTTGTAGTGAAGATCAATCAAATAATCACAAAAGATTTTCAAACTCAAAAGTGCCATGCAAATGTAATCTGTTCATGAATGTATTCATAGTGGTGATAATAGGAAGAGGGTGAGGACGTTCAATAACACGATTACATCCTAGATCTTGTTGCAATAGATTGAGTACAAAATGACCAGTTTTCCCATCCTTCTCTGTATTCATACCCTTTATTTATTTGGTCAAGACAATCCGTTTTTCTAGTTTTTGAGTCTGGTCTGGATTGTGATTTTCTTTGGCCAATGGAATAGTGTAGAAGCAACAATATGTAAATTCTAAGTCTGGGCCTCAAGAGAGCCAGATCATGCATCCACTCTCTCTCTCTCAGACCTCTGGCACCACCTCAGAACAAGTATAGACTAGCCTGCTGGAGGATGAGAGACCATATGTGGTCTTCCCAGCTGAGGCCATCCTGAACCAGTTAGCCACAAGCACATCTGTAGCTGCCCACAGAAAACATGAGTGAGCCCAGCTGTGATTGACCAATTCCAGACCAGGTCAACAGAACTACCAAACTACCCAGAGATATGAGAAATAAAAAAAGATTGTTGTTTTAAGCATTAAGTTTTGGTGTGGTTTGTTATTAAGCATTAGGTAGTAGCAGACAACTTTCTGTCCCTGCAGTGCTTGACAACACCATAAATGTAACCTTATCCAAAATCTTGATTTCAAACATCTGACTCTCCAACCACCACCTTCCATCTTTCCATTTGCTTACCTTAGTACGTCCCCGATGCAATTCTTCCAGTATTTTGAGGCCTCCAAACTATAGATTCTACCATTTTGTTGGTATCCATCTATTCCCTTCTATATTCACCTAGGAAGGTGCTTAGATTTCATGGTCCATCATTAAATTTTCTCCCTAGTAAAATCTCTCCACCCTATTCTCTACTACTTATAATTGCCTGGCAAAACCTCAGCCCAAGCTGAACCCAACTATTTGTCTTCTCTGCCTCTAGCTGAATAGCAGAATATTGCAAGAGAAAATCACCCAACTGTACTGACTAACTTCACCTCAATTCACGACTATTCATGTCAGGTGAGTACTTAACACCGGAAATCCTACTACACGTCTCTAGTAATATTACTCTTCTCTTCTTACAGATGACTATTTCATACCTACTCTGCCAATTTGTTCTCTCTCGTTTTCTTTTTTGTTGTTGTTTTTGAGACAGAGTCTTACTGTGTCACCCAGGCTGGAGTGCAGTGGTGCAATATTGGTTCACTACAACCTCCTGGGTTCAAGCAATTCTCATGCCTCAGCCTCCCGAGTAGCAGGCATTACAGGTACATGCCACCATGCCTGGCTAATTTTTGTATTTTTTGTTAGAGATGGGTTTTCACCATGTTGGCCAGGCTGGTCTTGAACTCCTGACCTCAAGTGATCTGCCCACTTCAGCCTCCCAAAGTGCTGGGATTACAGGCATGAGCCAGTGTGCCCTACCCAATTTGTTCTCAATTAACTACCTTCCTCACACTTCCTCAAGAAAATAGAAGTTATTAATGTAAAGCATTCTCATTTTGCTTTATAATTTAATTCTACAATCCTTTTGTATTTTCTTCTTCCCTCTTGTCATAATGGACAAAAGTATCTCTCCTAGCCAAGGCCAATGTCTCTACTTGTGAATGAAGTCTCTTGTGTTCTCTCTTACTCAAGGATTTTTCTTCTTGGGTTTTACTCTCTCTTTTGTGCTTCATTAGTTTCTCTTTGTTGTATCATTTCCGTCAAGATACTAATATGATCATACACACACACACACACACACACACACACACACACACAAATTGGCCTCATGTACCTTCCTCCAACTTCCCCTATCTCTCTCTGTTCTCCTTA
>NW_012108986.1:663179-674393 GCF_000951045.1 Mandrillus leucophaeus | reverse complement strand
TTCCACCTACCATGATTCATTTCCTCAACCCATATTTATCCTCTAATATCAAGACTCATGCATCCCAATTCTAACATTTAGATTTCAGTATCCCAATCCCTTTTTAACAACTCTACTTGGATTCTGGAGACATATGTTCAGAACTAAACTGTTTACATCTCTACTAGAACCTCTCTTAATGTTCTTTATTTTAATGAGTGATTCACAATCTGGTGGAGGAAACAAATAAAAATCAACATTTATAAAACAGTATAAGTGATTTGATAGAGTTAGACATAATATATTATATACGTATAAATAAGGTAAATTTAGTGTGACCAAATGCAATGGAACATGGAATTCAATATTCTTCATTATTACAGAACTCTTTGCTATCATTTAAAAATAGATTAAAGTATACATCACTCGTGATTCTTTTCAAATGTATCTTTTAAAAATACTTTATTTTTTTAAGAGAAGTTTTAGGTTCATAGCAAAATTACAAAGAAAGTGCAAAGATAACCTAAAACCTCCTGCCCCACTACACATGCATATTCTCTCCCATTATCAACATTTCCTGCTAGAGTGGTATGTTTGTTATAATTGATGAACCTACGGACACATCACTATCGCCCAAAATCCACAGTTAACATTGACATTCACTCTTGATATTGTACATTCTGTGGATTTGGACAAATGTTTAATGACATGTACCCATCGTTAAGAATCAGAGTATTTTCACTGCCCTAAAAATCTTCTCTGCTCCACCATTCGTCCCTCTCTGCCTACTTAACCTCTAGCAACCACTGGTCTTTTAACTACCTTCATAGTTTCACCTTTTCCATAATGTCATATAATTGGAATCATATAGTATGTAACCTTTCCAAATTGGCTTCTTTGACTCAGTAATATGCATTTAAGTGTCCTCCATGGCTCTTCATGGCTTGATAACTCATTTGCTTTCAGTGCTGAATAATATTCCATTGTCTGACTATACCACAGTTTATTCTCCTACTAAAGGATGTCTTGGTTGTTTATTTTGGTAATTATGAATAAAGCCACTAAAAACACCCTTGCACATGTTTTTGTGTGCACATATGTTTTCAACTCCTTAGAGGTAGAGAAATGTGTTTGATAAATTATAATAAGAATATGTTTTGTTTTATAAGAAATCACCAAATTGTCTTCTAAAATGGCTGTGACATTTTGAATATATCTTTGTTTTTTCCCTCTCTACAGATGCTGTGTCTGTCTTATGGGCTGTTAAGAGTTATTCTTTGGATAACATGTGTCATTCTTTTTGGTGTGTCTACCTGAGAATTTAGTACTTTTTTTTTTTACCAATGTATTTTCCTTACATGGTTGAATTGGACTACTAGCCAAATGGGCCAGCTGCTTTTGTGATTCTCAAAGTTTAAAGTTTTTCCTTCTCCAGTTAGAACTATATCACTAATGACTATTGTGGCAACCATTTTGATGACCACATCAGTTTAATTACTTTGATAAACTATCCTCACCTTGCAAATCCTCTTTGAATTGCATAATTCATAAAAGGACTACTAAAACTAAGAAACCAGTTTTAAGTTTTAGTGGGCTTTATAATTTCCCATCTCTTTAAAAAGACAACGTTAGTTCTATGTATTGGAAGAAGATATTCAGAACTCCAATATGAAGAATTATTTATGACTCAACTAATTATAAAACATATCATGATAACATGGTCTAGGTCCAATTTTCCAGTGCATTGGTGTGAATCATATATAAGCCCTGCCCAATATGAGGTTTTTTTAGTTCAGTGTAAAAATATTTTCTCATTAGAGAGAGGAGATGGTTCCTGAAGCAGTTAGGCAAAAGTCATTACTAGTCTCTTGACAAGATGATTCATTTTTATTTTTATGCATCTATTCATGCATAAAGGTGAGATTTTAAAAAAATTAATGAATTGCTAATGAAACAGTGTTCTGTCGTTCTCAACAGTCAGTTTCAGATTTAGGAAATTTAGATTTAATAAGTGGAACAGGCAACTGCTTGTGAAGGGTATCTCCTGTTTGTCAAACATCAATCCATCTTCTATCGTTTTCAATATTTGATTTTTTTTTCCTTTGAGACTGGAAAGTGTTTTAGTCTTCAAAGATCTGATAGATAGACAGGAAGTTGTTGATGGGAAAATCATAGGCACAGTGAATTCTGATTATAGCAATATAAATGTGCACAAATTTAGACGAATGAAAGAGGATATTTCGGAAACATAGTTTTATCAGGTGGTGCCTTAAAAGTAATTTAGAAAGTTGATCACAACCCCACCACTACTTAATTAGACTGGCTTAAAAAAAAAAACCCAGTAATTTAGCCAAGTGTGGTGGCTGACGCCTGTAATCCAAGGCCAGAGAACTGCTTGAGAACAGGGGTTCGAGACTAGCCTGGGCAACACAACAAGACCTTTGTCTCAACAAAAATAAAAATTAGCTGGGCATAGTGGCACGTTGTTGGGAACAGGCCCCCAAATCTGGCCATAAACTAGCCATAAACAAAATCTCCACAGCACTGTGACATGTTTGTGATGGCCATGATGCCCACGCTGAAGGTTGTGGGTTTACCAGAATGAGGGCAAGAACACCCCACCTACCCAGAGTGGAAAACCGCTTAAAGGCATCCCTAAGCCACAAACAATAGCATTAGCGATCTCTGCCTTAAGGACATGTTCCTGCTGCAGATAACTAGCCAGACCCATCCCTTTATTTCAGCCCATTCCTTTGTTTCCTGTAGGGAATACTTTTAGTTAATATATTATCTATAGAAACAATGTTTATCACTGGTTTGCTGTCAATAAATACATGGATAAATCTCTGTTCGAGGCTCTCAGCTCCGAAGGCTGTGAGACCCCCGATTTCCTACTCCACAGGCTGTATTTTTGTGTGTGTGTCTTTAATTTCTCTAGTGCTGCTGGGTTAGGGTCTCCACGACCGAGCTGGTCTTGGCAGCATGTGGCCCTGTGGTCCCAGCTGCTCAAGAGACTGAGGCAGGAGGATCGCTTCAGCCCAGCAAGTTGAGGTTGCAGTGAGCTGTGATTGCACCATTGCCCTCCAGCTTGGGCAACAGAGAAATACGTTGTCCAAAAAAAAAAAAAAAAAAAGTTGGGGAGGAGCCTCCTCCTCAATTTTTTGGAATAGTTTCTGTAGGAATGGTGCCAGCTCTTCTTCTTGAATTTAATAGAAATCAGCTGTGAATCCGTCTGGTCCTGGGCTTTTTTTTGGTTGGCAGGCTATTCACTACGAATTCAATTTCAGAGCTTGTTTTTGGTCTGTTCAGGGAGTCCATTTCTTCCTGGTTCAGTCTCGGGAGGGTATATGTGTCCAGGAATTTATCCATCTCTTCTAGGTTTTCTAGCTTGTGTGCATACAGGTGTTTGCAGTAGTCTTTGATGGTTATTTGTATTTGGTGGGGTCAGTACATCCCCTTTGTCATTTCTAATTGTGTTTATTTGCATCTTCTCTCTTTTCTTCTTTATTAGTCTAGCTAGTGGTCTATATATCTTATTAGGTTTTTCAAAAAACCAACTTCTAGATTCATTGATCTTTTGAATGGTTTTTCCTTCAGTTCAGCTCTGATATTGGTTATTTCCTGTCTTCTGCTAGGTTTGGAGAACTCTAGTTCTTTTAGTTGTGATGTTAGGTTGTTAATATGGGATCATTCTAACTTTTTGATGTGGGCATTTAGTGCTATGAATTCCTTTCCTAACACTGCCTTAGCTGTGTTCCAAAGATTCTGGTATGCTGTATCTTTGTTCTCATTAGTTTCAAAGAACTTAATTTCATTATTTACCCAAAAATCATTCAAGAGTAGGTTGTTTACTTTCCATGTAATTACATAGTTTTGAGTGATTTTTTTTAGTCTTGATTTTCAATTTTTATTGCACTATGGTCTGACAGTGTGTTTGGTATGATTGTGGTTCTTTTGCATTTAAAAGAATAAAGCTGGAGGCATCACCTTATCCAACTTCAAACTATACTACAGGGCTACGGTAAACAAAGCAGCATAGTATTGAACAATGGAATAGAAAAGAAAGCCTGGAAATAAGACTTCACACCTATGACCATCTGATCTTCAACAAAGCTGAGAAAAGCAAGCAATGGGGAAAGGACTTTCTATTCAATAAATGGTGCTGGGATAACTGTCCAGCCATATGCAGAAGATTGAAACTGGGCTCCTTCCTTACACCATATAACAGATCAATTCAAGATGGATTAAAGACTTAAATGTAAACCCCAAACTATAAACACCCTGGAAGACAACCTAGGCAATACCATTTGGGACATAGGAACTGGCAAAGATTTCATGATGAAGATGCCAAAAGCAATTGCAACAAAAGCAAAAATTAACTAATTGGATCTAATTAAACTTAAGAGCTTCTGCATAGCAAGAGAAACTATCAACAAAATAAACAGACAACCTACAGAATGGGCGAAAATACTTGCAAACTATGCATCTGGCAAAGGTTTCATATCATCATCTATCGGGAACTTAAACAAATGTACAGGAGAAAAACAAACAACCCCATTAAAAAGTGGGCAAAGGATATGAACAGACACTTTTCAAAAGAAGACATACATGCAGCCAACAAGCATATTAAAAAAACCCTTAATATCACTGATCATTAGAGAAATGAAAATCAAAACCACAATGAGGTACCATCTCACACTGGTCAGAATATCTATTATTAGAAAGTCAAAAAATAACAGATGCTGGCAAAGTTGCAGAGAAAAGAGAATGCTTATACACTTTTGATGGAGGTGTAAATTAGTTCAGCCATGGTGGAAAGCAGTGTGGTGATTCATCAAAGAGCTAAAATCAGAACTACCATTCAACGCAGCAATCCCATTGCTGGGTATATGCCCAAAGGAATATAAATCATTCTACCATAAAGACACATGCACATGTATGTTCACTGCAGCACTATTCACAATAGTAAAGGCAAAGAATTAACCTAAATGCCCATCAATGGCAGAGTGGATAAAAAAAAAAAAATGTGGTACCTATATACCACAGAATACTATGCAGCCATGCATAGTACTGGATGGAGCTGGAGGCCATTGTCCTTAGCAAACTAACAAAGGAACAGAAAACCAAATACTGTATGTTTTCACTTATAAGTGGGAGTTAAATGATGAGAACACATAGACACATAGAGGAGAACAACAGACACAGGGACCTACTTGAGTGTGGTGGATAGGTGGAGGGAAAGGATCAGAAAAAACTACTGGGTACTAGGCTTAGTGACTGGGTGAGGAAATAATCTATATGACTATACAACAAACCCCTGTGACACAAGTTTACCTACATAACACACCTGCACATGTACCCCTGAAGCTAAAATAAACTTTTAAAAATAGTGAATATTCATTAGATGATCAGTATATGCCAGGCATCATGAGAATAACTTTACATATATTATCACATTTAATCTACATAAAAACCCAATTTTGAAGATGACCCTATTTTAAAATGAAGAAAATTAATCTTAGAAAAGGAAAGTGAGAGTCAAAATTGGATTCTTCAATGACTTGCCTCTTTTATATCCCATGTCCAATTCAGCAAATCCTTTGAACTTTACCTTCAAAATATATCCAGAATTAGGCCACTTCTAATGAACCATCCTCATTTTCCAAGTGACCATTGCAATAGCCTTCCAACTGGTCTCCCTGTTTCTATTTTTTGCTTTCCTACAATGCATTTTGCATGTTGCATTCAGAAAAATAATTTAAAAATGAATCCAAGATCAGAATTCTCCAAAGATTTTTCATCTAAAATAAAATCTAAACTCTTTACCATAGTCTACAAGGCATTATTAAGTTGATCCATTCTTTACAGGTTCCCATGTATTACGAAAACATAAAAAAGAGATGTACTAAAGGACACACAGGTACCTTTGTCACTCAGAAGCCATTTCTCCCACTGACACAACACATCCACACTCTAAACATATGGTCTTGTAACTAACGTTGTTAGTCCCCAGGGAAATGTCTTGTCACATGTTTCATTTATGCCTTCAAAATAAAAAGCAATTATATATAAATGCTATGAATATTTGTGGATTGCATTGCTGCCAACATCAGAGATTGACATGACTTCAAAGGACAGCAGAATTGGAGCAGTGGAAGTACTTAAGTAAGAGAAAGACAAAGTAATTAACTTCTCAAATACTCCCTCTCAGATAGCATGAATACAATAAATTCTTGCATAATGAAGTATGATTTCCAGGGGTGCTCTGCATCTATTTGCTTGCCTTTTTTCTGTTCCTGTTCATAGTTCTGGAGGGACACAGGAACTAGCTGAAATCCATAGTTGTAACTGGGCCTGAGAAAGATTCTACAATGATAAACAATTTATATTTACTCTTACATTTGAGTATAAATAGATCTAAAAATGAAACGTGAAGCATAATATCAATTATTTACATTGGCAATTAGGCATATAATTCTAGACATTTTAGAAGAAATGGAACATTTTTGAAAACATGAGTGAAAATAATTTTAATTTTTATATTTATTGTATTTTTCTGATAAAATATATATTCAAATTATGAACATATTGAACACATTTTTTTTTATTCTTCAGATCATTGGAAATGAGAGCAAGTTGAGAAGATGGTAAAAATGTGAAATAGAGCCTCAAAAGGAAAAAGTTTGGAAAGAAAAATGAAACAGAAATCTTTAAAAAAGCAACTGCTTAAACTTTTAAAACTAGAAATAAAGAGAGTTAGGCACAATCCACATATTATTTGTAAAACTACATTGCAAATTCTGTATTTAATGGGGATTTAATTACTTCAAAAACAATAAAAACAAGCAGGAAATTATTCCTATCAAAGTCACAGTTTATATACATTAAGAAATCCGTGTAATTTCATACTCTTTGCTACATGAAGATTTTATATTGATTTTTTTTTTTTTTTTTTTTTTTTTTAAGATAGAGTCTGACTCTGTCACCCAGGTTGGAGTACAGTGGCAAAATCTTGGCTCACTGTAACCTTTGCCTCCTGGGCTCAAATCATCCTCTTGATGCAGGATTTTTTGTGACCCCTTTATCGCACTTGAGACACGGGTGCCACATTTACTCTGCCTGCCATGCTCAACCCCTTGTGGGAAGGAACACATGAGGGAATGAGTGTGGGTTGTTCCAGACACTGGCAGGAGCAAGCTCTGTGTGAGGTCCATGGTGGTGCCCAGGTGGGGGTGCCTAAGACCCTGAAGCCTAGAAGACATTTTACAATGCTCTCTTAGTTCCACTATCCATGGACAGTGGTGTGTTATCAGCTCAGCTGGCCCCTTTCCTTGTCACATGGGGCAGCTGCCCCCTGCCGCTGAAGTCAAGGGCCAATGTGACAGCCTTTTTGAGTACCTGCACTCAATGGGTCCTGAGCTCTTGTCTGGTGCCCAAGAAAAATGAGGTCACACAAGCCAATTGAAGGATGGTGAATGCGGAGAATTTTATTGAGAGATGAAAGCGGCTCTCGGTGGACAGGGGAGTTGGAAAGGGGAGAGGAGGGGCAGTTAGGCTTCTCCCCAAAGTCCAGCTGGCTCTTCCTGCAAAGTCCAACCACCTCTCTGAAGTTAAGTTGCCTCTCCTCTACATCGAGCCATCATTCCACTCTACTGACTGAGTCTAGGGTCTTTATAGGCATAGGATGGTGTAGGGTGTATGGTGGGCTATAGATAGTTTTGGAAAAGGCAACATTCAGTTGGTAAAAGGACACTATTCAGAAAGACCCAATTGGAGGAGAGTGGGCAAACAGGAGTTGAAGTTCTCACTTTGGGCTGCAGGTTTCAGGCTTTTTTCTTCAAGGTGGGGTTTTTCCAGGGACCTGCCCTGTCTGCCTCCTGCCTCTGTCACTCTTATCTCAGCCTCCCAAATAGCTGGGACTACAGGTGTGCACCACCACACCCAGCTAATTTTTGTATTTCTTGTAGAGACAGGGTTTCACCATGTTGCCCACAACGGTCTCAAACTCATGAGTGCAAGCAATCCACCCACCTCAGTCTTCCAAAGTGCTGGGATTATAGGAGTGCGCCATCACACTTGGCCTGCTACATGAAGATTTAATTGCTAATAAAAACAATAATATACAGGAGTCTCCCTTAATGCTCTTGTTTGTGAGTTCATAAATGTTTATAAATATTTGTCAAATGCTTGTTGTTTATTCATAGAACTTATAGAATGATGTATTATCTGTAATTTGCTTATTTGCATATGATACATCTTCTGATAGATTTTAAGTTCAATAAGAGCAATAAGGTGTTTTTTTTTTTTTTATTGCTGTTAATCCCCAAGTCTAAAACAATGGCTGACTCAGAATATGGGTTCAAAAAATTTTTGTCAAATTGACAATACTAACATGTTAATGGTCTTAACCTCTAGATATGCAGCATTCCACTGAAAGGGCTGTGCAAACCTCTGGGAAGATACTGGGGAAAAGATAACAAAGTTCAAATTATGATGTTTGCTGGTCTTACAGTAAACAGCTTAGCCTACCTTTCTAACATTATTATTAAAGGCTCTAACTAACAAAACAAAAAAATAAAAATAAAGAAAGATAAAAGTAAAGACTCTTTAACTAACTCGTTATTTAGTCTTTCATTAACTGAGGAGTAACTGCACAAAGCATTGTGTTGGATAGCATGGGTTCAAGGAGAAATAAGATGTGTTGCACATTGTTATAGATAATTGTGTTAGAGTTCTCCACAAGGATAGAACTAATGGGATATATGTACATATAAAAGGGAGTTTGTTACGGAGAATTGGCTCACACTATTACAAGGTGAAGTCCCATGATAGGCCATCTGAAACTGGGGAAAGAGAGAAGCCAACAGTCTCTCAGTCCAAAAACTCAAAACCAGAGAGGCCAACAGTGCAGTCTGCATTCTGCAGCCAAAGGCCTAAGAGCCCCTGGGAAGCCACTGGTGCAAGCCTCAGACTCCAAAGGTTGAAGAACCTGGAGTCTGAGTCTAATGGCAGGAGGAGCAGAATCAAGTGTCTATCAAAGGAAGAAGAAAAGTGAGCCAGAAAGCTCGGCAAGAAAATTTATTCCACTTTCTTCCACCTGCTTTGTTTTAGCACCACTGGCAGCTGAGTACATGGTATTCACCCACACTGAGTGTGGGTCTTCCTCTCCCACTCCACCAAGTCAAATGTCAGTCTCCTCTGGCAACATCCTTACGTACACACTCAGAAACAATACTTTATCAGCCATCTAGGCATTCCTCAATCCAATCAAGTGGATGCCTAAAATTAACCATCACAATAGTATTAATGTCAAAATCTTGCTGTCCCTCTTAACTGGGTCTGTCTTGACCAGCGTATACTTCTCAACCCATTAACCTCAATCTCGGCCAAGTGATCTGCTTTAACCAATAAAATGTGAATAACAGTGATTTGTGCCATTCCTGAATAGAATCATTAAGAGTCATTCTATGGCTCTGCTCTTACCCTTTTCTCTCTGCCACACAAACGGCATGACCCAGGGAAGAGCTGCTTTTTCAGCCTATATCCTGGAATAAAGATGACCTGGTTCAGGGTTGAAGCTGAACTACAAAGAGCATGTATCATTGGCAAGAAATAAACCTCTGTTCTTTTTTTATTGTTATTTTTTTGAGACAGAGTCTCACTCTGTCACCCAGGCTGAAGTGCAGTGGTACAATCTTGGCTCATTGAAACCTCCACCTCCCAGGTTCAAGCAATTCTTCTGCCTCAGCCTCCCGAAGAGCTGGGACTACAGGCATGCACCACCACGCCTGGCTAATATTTGTATTTTTAGTAGAGACGGGGTTTCACCACTTTGGTCAGGCTGGTCTTGAACTCCTGACCTCATGATCCCCCTGCCTCAGCCTCCCAAAGTGCTGGGATTATAGGCATGAGCCACTGCACCTGACCAATCCTCTGTTCTTATAAAGCCATGGGTGTGCTGGAGCTGGCTTGTATGTGATTGTGCTCATCTCCTCCCAACTCTGCATTAGATGATGCCATATTAATAGCTTAACATTGGGAAAGGTGGGAATATGTACACTATGGAAATTGGCAAATACAGTAAGTCAGGGCTTTTATTCTTGGAAAGCTTAATGTTAAATATTTATCAATATTCCAATGTTTAAAGTCACTACTATTTTGAGTTTGTTTGTTACCATACCATAACTTAGTCTAAGCTGACTGATACACTAGTTTTAGTTTATAAACCTGTGGTAGATATTATTAGGCCAAAATAAAATTATATTATCTTAAGTACTACATGAAGCCAAGAACAGGATATTATGGGTGTTAAGAACTGTAAAGGGTCTGAGATTTTAATCTACTTGCAAACTCATGAGATAGCCTGCCACAGTTTCATAAATACTGGCAGAGGACGTGAGACTCCTGGATCAGAGACAAAGGACTTTATTACTCACAGGACAAAAAGCATCATGAGCATCATGTTCATGTCTGTTCCCCAAGTCAGGGGAGTGGAATGGCCCAGGTAGATGCTGCGTATATAATAGGTTTGTGTCTCCACTAAGGAACCTTAAGCTTAGAAAATCTAAATCATTCTTAATGCACTACAAGCAAACCTGCCTAACTTTTGCCCTGGAAGAAGACATTATCCAAATTATATTTGACAGTAAACAAATCTACCTTCTCTTTAGACGGAGGTACTATCTCTATCATCCAAAGATGTTTGCTATACAAACACTTGTGAAAGAGAGTCCAGAGCAAGGGCCATCAGTGGCTGTTGTTACAAGCACAGAAATGCAAGAGACACATAGAGAATTGTCTTCCTAAATGCATACCATCCCTGAATAGTGACAGAAAGGTTTCCATGTCCCCCATTTTAGCATTTCCCTAGGGTCTCCCCGTAAGAGTAATTCTTGGAGATATATTTTTTTCTCTCTCCTTCTTTTCTTTGCTTTTCTGTGTCCTAGACCTTTGTTAAATCATGGAAATTAATCAATCACCGAACTTAATCAGAGAAAAACTTGAAGTGTTAATAGTGGATGATGTTTTGTTGTTCTTGTATTTATGTATTTATTTATTTATTTATTTATTTTTAGAGACAGAGTCTTGCTCTGTCACCCAGGTGGAGTGCAGTGGCACAATCATAGCTCACTATAACCTTGAACTCTTGGGCTCAAGCAATCCTCCCCTCTCAGGCGCATGAGTAGCTGGGACTACAGGTACACCATCATGCTTGGGTAACTTATTTATTTATTT
>NW_012108986.1:646302-662889 GCF_000951045.1 Mandrillus leucophaeus | reverse complement strand
TTTTTTTTTTTTTTTTAGAGACAAGCTCTTGCTATGTTGCCTAGGCTGGTCATGAGCTCCTTGCTTCAAGTGATTCTCCCACCTTGGCCTTCCAAAGTGCTGGGGATGACAAGTGTGAAATACTGCATCAGGCCTGTTTTTCTGCTGAATGATACTATAACAGAGGAATAAGTAAGAGCCCAGGCTCTGCAGTCGGTCCCACCTGGGTAAAATCCCAGACTTTTCACTCACTAACCATTTAACCGTGGATAAATTTAAGAAAGATAATGCATGTGTAGTGGAAGAATCCTTGTGCAGTATTAACGGAGATAATCTACTACTACTACTTGCTCTGGGCTTTCACCCTCAGAATCAATAAAGTGATGGAGAATTCAGCTGGGAATTAAAGAGGTATTGCTTATCTTTAAGTTTCCAAATGGACAATTAAAGTCTATAATACAGACAATAATCTGAGAGCCTGAAGACCAGGATAGAGAAACTCTACTTCAGTAGTGGAAGCCTTTGAGCACCAGAGGGGGCATTGGGATAGAGCATCCTTTGCCCATATCAAGAAGCTATGTAAAGCATTGTCCCTTCTGAGACCTCACCAGCCTCATCTCACATTGCTACCAGAGCAAAGATGAAGTTAGGCTGGGTACAGTGGCTCACACCTGTAATCCCTGCACTCTAGGAGGCCAAGGTGGGTGGATCACTTGAGGCCAGGAGTTCAAGACCAGCCTGGCCAACATGGTGAAACCCCATCTCTACTAAAAATACAAAAAATTAGCTGGGTGTGGTGGCGGGTGCCTGTAATCCCAGCTACTCAGGAGGCTGAGGCAGGAGAATCGCTTGAACCCAGGAGGTGGAGGTTGCAGTGAGTCGAGATTATACCACTGCACTCCAGCCAGGCAACAGAGTGAGACTCTGTCACAAAAGAAAAAAAAAAACAAAACAAAAGATGAGGTCAAAGAGGAAGATGAGAGTTTGCAATGAATGAGATTAAATTCTGAATTTACTTCTTTTAAAATCAAGTGTCTGAAATTACTTTGGGCAAATCGATGTTCTTCCTCAATTAGCAGACATAGGTACTTGTGAACTAATTTGTGTTCAAGTCTATAGAAATGAAGGAAGATACGTTTTTTTGGAGTATTTGAGAGCATTTTGACTATTCCCTTCAAATCTGCTTCCCAAGTAAGGGGATTGACGCATTGTCACATAGACTGTATTAAAATAGTATTACTTATTATTACTGACAATATCATGCACATAAATTTACAAAGCCCTAGGAACAACTGAGACATGTTTGACGTTTTTCTTAGGTGTACCTTGCTTAGTGCTTTTCCTCTTTTCTGCGATTTCAGACCGCTCACTCCCTTATTTAGTCACTCCTTCTCTCTAACATGTTAACTAGTAGATTTATTCTTCCCAGGATTATTTTCCAGTTGCAGAAGACAACCAAACACAAAAGCTTCACAACGAAGAAAGAATGTGCATCTAATTATGGGGTGCAAAATCTGAGACTAGCTGTAGAGATATTTTCGGGGTAGACGAGAGGGTTTACTTTTCTCAAATTATATGTCAGAAGCGTCTGCCTACTTTATATTTTTCCTAAGTTGCACAGTTTAGTGCAGAATTCTTGAAGTGCTAAATCAAAAAAGAGAGTAACAGTAGAGATTTATGTTTCTCCTGGCAGAATTTAAGGAGAATTATTTCGGCCAAGTTTCCAAACTCCCCCTGCACTCCCTACCCCTTTCACAGGCCCCAAATTACACCATTTAGTGTTGATCTTTTCCAACTGTGAATAACAATAGACTTGAAGATACTATTTGTGTTTTTTTAATCATTGGTGTTTTTCTGCCTTGAGATTTGTTAAATGAAACATGTTGATACTTAGGCTGGCTCCATGGAAACCCTCATAAATGAGTCATTCTACTTTGGTCAATAGCAAGCTTAGTCATGCCACCATTGCTCCAAAAGTGGAACAGAGCTTGATCAATCTACTATAGTTCTTAAATATTGATTTCTGGACAATATCCTTTCAAAAATAATGTATACCTCTTTGAAAAATCAGTCTTAGCTAACAACTGAATATTAGTTCATTTTTCCCCCATTAATTCATCTGCTGTTTCTTATATTTTTATAGGAAGATACTTAAAAACTTATCTGGATTTTTATAGATGTGTTTAACAAATTTTTTTAATGTTGTTGTCCAGATAGCCTTAATTTTTGCTTGGCTTTAATCCTAATGATCAAGCCTCCCTAGATACATTTTGATCTATGTTTTTCTCCTTTTGCTAAAGGGAATTTTTATTATAATTAATGTGAATGTACTCTCAATTTTATCACATTTAGTTTGAAAAAATCACTTAATATTTAAAATTACCTTTGAATACATCCCTCCAAGAAATGTCTGGGAATGGATTCTCCAAATTCTACAGAAAAATAAATCTTTGGTAACCATCAGTGTGAAATCTCTATACACTTTTTAAAAAAAAAAAGTGGGATCATATAGATATGCAAATACATATTCCTAGATATATAGCCTCTAGCATATGGCAACAGACACATTTTAAAAATTGCACATAATTTGTCTTAAAAAGAACTTTCATTTGTTAAAAAGAAAATCCAATGCCTTTATCCAGGGGGCTGCCTTTTAAAGATGTGCAGGCTCATGGAAGCGGTAGCCTAGCCACTGGCGCGGCGCGTTTTAACGTCCGAAAGTGAAGGCAGCATCTGTTTAGACGGGGGGCTTCTTACAATGGTAGAGACACTCCATTTTCATTGATAGATTAATTAAAAACTGCCTCTCCCACTCATCCATTCTTTCTGTTCTCTTTCCCTTCTCTATTAAATCTATAACATGCTCTTAATTAAAGTTAACGAAAATAAAATATTTTTCTTTTTCCTAAAGCCTATTTTGGGCCCTCATTTCAAGTTAAGAGGACTCGTTTGCTCCGTTGGCTTTTTAAATTTCTAGTACCACTATTTTAAACTTAAAACTTAATTTATTTCATTCTGCATACTTTTCCCGGTACTCTTAAATGTCTGAGGACAGCATTACTGTGTTTTTTAATACCATTACAAATAAGACACATACTTAGAGCTTTTTTATCTTTGTAAATTATTAACTTTTAACCCCAAATTATTTTGTATGATATAGATTCCATACAACTTAGAGTTAGACTCCGATTAACTTAAAAGTCAGAGTTTCAGATTCAGATGTGGAAGCTATTTAAGTAAAAAAAAAAAAAAGAGTTATGAAGTCAAAGCATCTCAGAATGAAAAAAAAATGGCTGTGTGCCTAGGGCATGCCTAGCTTGCACAATCCTAGTAGTGGGGAATTCTCTACCTTCAGAAAACTGACCTATGCCAGTACATTTCCCAAACTGGTGATAAATTGGTAAGGTCTAATATCTCTTTTATTTAACTACTTGAAGAAAACTACCATCATGCCCCCTAGTTCACATATCTGTAGGCTAAACATCCCAAATTTCTCTATGAAATATCTGATCTTGATCTGATTCATCAACCTGGTCAATTTTCTCTATTTCATATACATTCTAAATATGTCATAACCGTGAGTGAATGCAACTCCTTCAGATATATGCTTATAAAGGGTGTGTGTAGGAAGATTGTATTCTTGCTCATTCTAGATATTAAGTGTTTTGACTCTCAGATTTCATAAATCTTTTATCAAAACTAGGGCCTGAGAACTACATTTACCAAAGATAGTAAATACGGCTTCCCAGGGAATGTATTCTCCCAGAAAAAGATAAGAAGAAATTAGATAACTGTATCAGAAAGGAGAAATATAAAATTTATCTTTCAGGGAAGTGAAATAAATTCGTAACACAAATTGTCTATTGTATTTTAAAATAAGATCTTATAGAAAATTTATTCAGTAAATTTGTTTTCAAATTCCTTCTCTGTTGTTACTGACTGTCCATGTTTATTCTGGGAGCCATGATTATGTTGAGTGATGTAAGGATTGTAGCCAGGATCTTTTAACGTGTATTCCCTTGAGGACCTAAGGGCAGAGATTTAATTGCTGTACTTTCTAAAATGGGGCTAATGACATTTCCAGCAATACTCATACTTGTTGTGTAGATTATTCCACTTATATACGCAACACACTTTGAAGATAAAATGCAACAGACACTCTGACTCTGGGATAGAGGGATAAGTAGATCTTTAATGACTGGTTTGTCAGTCAGCATGTAATCAGAAAAGGAGGTGGTACCTAGTGAACTTACAGTTCATTAGTGGTTTAAAGTAGCCCAGGGAGAGCAGAATCGGATTTTCCAATTAAATTTCCCATTCGTTGTTGTGGTCCCCCCACAACAACTTTCCTACTTGAGTTTGAGGAAATAACTCAAAATAGAGTTTGGACTATAAATGAAAGAGTTCAGACACAACTTTAAAAAGGATATTATTAAACATTGGGTCCATTAGCATGATTTGATTGCAGTCAACAAAAATTAACCCCATTGAACTTAAGCAAAGTCAATTTATTGGAGAGATATGAAATTTATTCAGGAAAGCTGGGCCTGAGAATGGGCAAGAACTGGAGAAGCTCACAGGACACACAACCATGGGCTCCTGGCATTGAGCTGCCTCGTCAGGATGCTACTAACTCAAAGGGATGCTATTCCCTTCATTTTCAGAGTCTATGTTTCCTTGCTCAAGATTTTGTTTGTTTCAGCTTGTCTATGCAAGGAATAGGACCCTGATAAATATCCTCCCGATAGGTGGTTCTCAAGCTTTTTGGTCTTAAGAAATCTTTACACTCTGAAAGATTATTGAGGACCCTAAAGTGGGTCCTCATTCATTAATGTGGGTTATAGCTACCTATATTATTTACTGTGTTATAAATTAAAAATGAGGCACTTTTTACTTTAACCTTTTATTTATTATTTGAATGAATTTTAAATTATCAACAATAGGCCAGGCACAGTGGCTCATGCCTGTAATCCCAACACTTTGGGAGGCCGAGGTGGGAGGATCACAAGGTCAGGAGATAGAGACCATCCTGGCCAACATGGTGAAACCCCGTCTCTACTACAAATACAAAAAGTAGCTGGGCATGGTGGCAGGTGCCTGTAGTCCCAGCTACTCTGGAGGCTGAAGCAGGAGAATCGCTTGAACCCAGGAGGCGGAGGTCTCAGTGAGTCCAGATTGCACCACTGCACTTCAGCCTGGCGATAGTATAGCGAGACTTCATCTAAAAAAAAACAATAATAAACATAATGCATGTTAGCCTAGATAACATAGGTTTATAATAAATAACTAATTTTCCCACCCCTCCTCCCCCAAAGGGCAAAAAGTGGTATTGAATTACATTTATACAGATCTCTGTAATGTTTGGCTAGACAGTAGATAGCTGAATTCTCATATCTACTTCTGCACTCGCTGTTACGCAATATTTCATTTCAGTTTAAATATATGAAGAAAATTAGCTATCAAACAGATATATCATAAGAAAACAAAGCAACATTTTGATGGCCTTTTCCAGTAAAATGTGGATTCATTGTGCTAAACTGTATGATAGAGACAATAATCTGAAAGCTTGAAGCCTAGGCTAGTAAGCAATATATCTCAGTGGAAACCTCTTAGGACAAGAAGAAGGCATTGGGAGGGTACATCTATTCCCATCACCCCAACCCATCTTCATCTCGTGTCATTCCTAGGAGAAAGACGCAATCAAGAGGGAACTTGATAATGTTGTACTGACTGAGGTTCAATTCTGAATTTATTTCCTTTAAGCTCAGAAGTATCTGAAGTTGAACATGGTCACCTACAGGGTTTTCCAGTTTTATATGTAAACCCATTCCAGCGTGCCCACTTCTCTGAGCCTTTTGATCCTTTCCTCCAAAGATGCCATGGCAGATCTGGC
This sequence comes from Mandrillus leucophaeus, assembly GCF_000951045.1. NCBI lineage: Eukaryota > Metazoa > Chordata > Mammalia > Primates > Cercopithecidae > Mandrillus > Mandrillus leucophaeus. The sequence goes on along the minus strand of NW_012108986.1, from coordinate 657,017 downwards.
ATCTTTGTTTAATGTGGGCCACTACTTTTTCTGAGCTTCCTGGAGCTATCCCTCACCCAAGGCTCTGACCAAGATATTAATCCCTGTGATAGGGGAGAATGTCCCCATACTGGCAAACTCACCCTTATTTAGTTTCATGTTCCATCTCTCTTAATGCAACGCTCTCCAGATACACTCACTTTCTCACTTTCTGCTGGGTTGATGCACTTGAGAACCTTGAACAACCAAGGTGGTTCCCGCTTGCTTGAGGAAGTTCTCTGGAGAACAGGACGGCCATGTGTTGTTTTCTGTCAGTAATAAGAATTAAACAGTTATTGATAACAATATGTACAAATCTTTGGAAGGCTCAACATTGCTGAAACCAAATACTGAGAGGAAAAGTCTCTGATGTTCCATGCATTACAATTTTTGAAAGGTCATCATATCTGAAATCTCCTTCTACCTCTCTGTTTACTGTTTTTTCTACTCTGCATTGCTGTTATGAGAACTTCTGCAAATAAACTGAGCAAACCAAATGTGTCATTTTATAAACATTCATAGCATTTTTCTTTTTGCACATTGGCCATTTTCTCCAAAACATTTTTATCAACCTTTACAAACACTTCCATTCTGGAAGAACTCCATGAACTTTTATTAGTAATGTTTTGTGAAGAAAAATTATTTAATATTCTTTTTCTCTCTCACTTTTTTCAGAGTATGTCTTTCCCTTCTTCTTCCTCCCTTTCCTTTTTATTTCTTTCCCACACTCTCTTCTTCCTTCTCTTTTTTCTTTCTTTCCTTAATTCTTCTGTCCCTATATCTAACTTTCTGTCTTTACTTGGTTCATTGTATGGTGCAATGTGGCTATTTTTTCACATATATGTATTTTCCAGAATTTTTTTCTTTCTTGGCACCATCTGTCTTTGCATCAGACAGGTATTTCTCTCATGAATTTAGGAGTTCTAGTCAGCATGCTATGGAACAGATTCAAGAGCAGAAGACTTTCCAGATTTTCAGCTTTTAAATACTTTCTCAGAATATATCTCCTGGAGGAAAGTAAATCATTTTTGGAGCATATGCTGGATGTTGCAATTGGGAATTTTTAGTTTACATCAAAAGGAACGATAAGAAAAAAATGAGATACCTAACTTTTATCATGTAGATTTTTTCCCTCATTATTAAGTAAAATCAGTACCTTGTGTTTTAATGCTATGATATTGTATCAGTTTGCTAGGGCTGCCATAACTAAGTATCACAGACTGGGTGGCTTAAACAACAGAAATGTATTATCTCACAATTGCTAGAAGTCCAAAATTACGGCATCAGCAGGGTTGGCTTCTTTTGAGGCCTCTCCCTTTGGCTTGTAGATGACCACCTTCTCCCGGCGTCTTCACAGGGTCTTCCCTCTGGGTGTGTCTCTGTTCTAATTGTCTCTTCTTATAAAGACACCAGTCATATTGGATTAAGACCCACCCTAATGATGTCATTTTAATTTAATTACCACTTTAAAGACCTGAACTCCAAATATGGTCACATTTTGAGGTACTGGGGATTAAAACTTTAATATGAATTTTGAAGGGACACAATTCAGCCCTTGACAGATATTTTATTACTATTTAAGAATTCCTCAGATTCTGATGAACGACAAGGGTTAAAAGTTATCATTTAATATGTAACAATGTTTTAAAATTGCTCAGTAGAGGACTTCTGCTTCCAGGAAGATGAAGTAAATATACTTTTTCTTATTCTTCCCAAAAAATGTAATGAAAAACCCTTGACATCATGTCTGAAACAAACGAGAAAACTCAAAGGTGGGGAGAAGAAGGCAGCCCAGCTAGGATGTTGACACCCAAGGGATGACATGAAGGTAAATGCTCTAGGTTTTCTTTCTTTTTTTGCCTTGTATCTCCCAGACTAGGTGCTAGAGAAACTGGCAATCCAGAAGTCACTGGTCTCATACATAGTTCTACAAAAAGGACACATGTACTCGTATGTTCATTGTAGTGCTATTCACAATAACAAAATAATCAACTGTTGATGGACAATCACCATTGATGGGCACCTAGGTTGATTACTGGGTACCCATCAACAGTGGATGAAATAAAGAAAATGTGGCAATACATACCATGGAATACTATGCAGCCACTAAAAGAACAAAATTATGTTCTTTGCAGCAACATGCATGCAGCTGGAGGCCTTTCTCTATAGTGAATTAATGCAGGAACAGAAAATCAAATACTGCATGTTCTCAGTTGTAAGTGGGAGCTAAGCACTGATGTAAAGATTGCAACAATAGACAATGCGGACTACTAGAGCAGGAAAGGAGGGAAGGAGCCACGGGCTGAAAAACTAACTATTGAGTGTTATGCTCACTACCTGGGTGATGGGATCATCCGTACTCCAATCTTCAGCATCATGAAATATACCCATGTAACAAACCTGCACACATACCCCCCTGAATCTAAAATAAAATTTGAATTTTTTTTTTAAAAGCCCAAGTAAATCTTGTGCTCTTTAGCAAAAGGGTCAGGAAAGGGGAAGCCAAACAAAGTAGAAAATTTTTAGAAAATAATCGTTCTACTTCAGCCAACCATCACAAAAACAACTGTGCTCCACCCCCATTCCATCAATAAGGGCCAAGTGGATGGCGTAGACTTCCACCCTTATCAAGCTGGAACAAGGCTCCCTAATTCTTCATCCTTTGCTTGAAAGCTGGGACTTTCATGCTCTCTGGGTGGTAAAGAATTTCCTTTCTCCATTCCTGTCAACAGAGACCAGCAGGGACACAGGACTTCCACTATATTCCTGTAGTAATGAGGCACTTCTTGCCCTCCCCACTGAGGTGGTATGGGAGGAAGTCTAGTGGACAATTAGGACTTTAGCCACAACTCAACAGTAAGAAGGCCACTCCCCTCATGGTGTCAGTGGAAGCCACCTGGGAAGCACTAATGAGGCACTTTGCTCCTCCTAGCAAGGAGGTATCAGGAGAGGCCTAGTGGGGAGCCTGAGCTCTCATTTGCACACAGTACTAATGAGGAGCCTCTCGCCTTCTGGGTTGATAATGGAGGTTGAGTGGAGAATCTGAACTTCCCTCCCTCACATGACAAAACAAGAAGAAGCCCCATCACCCTTTGGAGTAATGTCAGAGGAAACCTGCTAAAACACAAATTTAAATAAGACACAGTCTTTTTTATGTTTTGAGACAGAGTCTTGCTCTGTTGCCCAGTCTAGAGTGCAGTGGCGTGATCTTGGCTCACTGCAATCTCTGCATCCAAGGTTTAAGTGATTCTCCTGCCTCAGCCTCCCGAGTAGCTGGGATTACAGGCACCCACCACGGTGCCCAGCTAATTTTTGTATTTTTAGTAGAGACGGGGTTATAGGATGATACACAAAAAGTCCGTTTCAGTCAAAAACCAATTGTCATACCAAGAACCAGGAAGATTTCCTACTGAATGCAAAAAGAAAAACCTCACATGCCAAAACTGAGAAGACACACATGTCAGAATCATCTCATGAGAATTTTAAAGCAGCCATTATAGAAATGCTTCAGAAAAGCAACAACACACCGAAGAACAGAAAATCTCAGAAAGGAGTAGAATTCACAGCAAAAATAAAAGTTGTAAAGAAGAACCACAAGGCAATTTTAGAACTAAAAATGAGGTACCTGTATACATACATAACAACCCTGTACGTTGTGCACATGTACCCTAGAACATAAAGTATATATATAAAAAAAAGAACTAAAAATGATAAACACTGAAATAAAAAATACCTCAGTGGATGGGCAGAAGACAAAGAAAAGGATCATCGAACTTGAAACCAGAACAATAGATTTATATAAGCTGAACAATAGACAGAACGTAGCCAAAAAAAAAAAAAAAAAAAAAAAGCAGAGCTACTGGGACATGTGGGACTATAATAAAAGATCTAAATTGTTTGTCATTGGTGTTTGGGGAAAAGAAGAGAAAGCATGGGACTGAAAACATATTCAAAGAAGTAATGGCTATAGATCTGCCAAATTTGGCAAAAAAAAAAAAAAAAGAAAGAAAGAAAAAAAGAAAAGGAAAAAGAAAAAGAAAAAAAAAGCCTAGAGATTCAAGAAACTAAGTGATCTCCAAACGAGATAAACCCAAAGAAATCTACACCAAGACTCATTATAGTTAAAACTCTGAAAACTGAAAACAACGAGAATTCTTGAAAACAGCCAGAGAGAAATGACACATTACCTAGGGGAGAAATATTATAAAATATCCTCCAGAGGTAATGGAGAAATCAAGAAATTCTTAGATGAAGGAAAATTAAGAGAGTTTGTCACCAGCAGACCTACCCTAAAAGAAGGACTTAAGGAAGTTCCTGACACAGAAAGTAAATGATGAATGTCTTGGAAACCAGGAAGAAAGAAAGAATACAGCAACAAGCTAAAACATGGGTAAATACAATACGTGTTCTCAACGTATCTGGAAGATACATTTAAGACAATTGTGTTATCAATGGCAGAGGACAAAAGGATACAAAGGGAGGTAGGATTTCCCTGCTTCATTCAAACTGGTAAAATGTTGACACCAGTAGACTTAGGTAACTTATGCAATACTTACAAGTTAATATAATGTCTGTATTAGTCAAGGTTTTCCAGATGAACAGAATCAACAGATAGATGGATAGATGATAGGTAGATATAGAAATAAATAAATAGTGATTTATTTTTAGCAACTGTGTCACAAAATTACGGAGGCTAGCAAATCCAAAATTTACAGGGTGTGCCATCAAAAGATCCAGTAAAGAGTAAATTTTGCAGTTCAAGTCCAAAGGCTGCCTGTTGCAGGATTCTCTCTTGCTCTGCAGAGGTCAGACTCTTGTTCTATTCAGGTTTTCAATCAGCTGGATGAGGCCCATCCACATTTGGGAGAGCAGTCTGCCTTAATGAAAGTCTACCTATTTAAATGTAAATCTCATCTCAAAACACCTGGATGGAAACATCCAGAATAATGTTTGCCTAAGTATCCGAGCATCATCATGGCCCAGCAAAGTTGAAACTAAAATTAAACATTATAAAAAACTAGAAAATCTATACAGAGATATACTGAAACTCAAAAATACTATAGACAAATCAAAATTGAATTCTAAAAGATGTTCAAGTTACTAACAGGAAAGCAGGAAAAAGAAAACAAAAAGTAGAGAGAACAAACAGAAAATAAAAATAAAATGCTGGACTTAGGTCTAAACATCAGTAATTACGTCAAATGTAAATTGTCTAAATACACGAAGTAAAAGAAATAGATTGGCAAAGCAGATTTTAAGACATAATCCAAAAATCTGCTGTCTATAAGAAACTGACTTCAAATATGATACACATAGGTTGAAAGAAAAAGGATAAAAATATTTATTATTCAAACATTAATTTTAAAAGGCAAGAGTGGTTATGTTAATATCAGATAAAGTAAACTTAAGAGTAAAAAAAAAAAAAAATTACCAGAGACAGAGAGAGACATTACATAATGATGAAAGGATCAATCCACCAAGAAGATACAGCAATCCCAAATGTATATATACCACACAACAAAGCTGCGAATATGTGTAACTAAAACTGAGAAATGAAAGGAGAAATAGACAAATCCACAATTATACTTGGGGACTTCAACATTCCTTTCTCAACAACTGATATAACAACTTGCAAAAAATCAATAAGGATATAGATGAACTCAGCAATACCATCAGCCCAAAGAATCTAATCAATACTTATGGAACACTTCATCTAGTAACAGCAGAATACACATTCTTTTCAAGTACCCACAGAACATATACTAAAACATACCATATGCTGAGTCATAGACCAAATGTCAACACATTCGATGGAATATGTTTTCTGACCACAATGGAATCAAACTAAAAATCAATAACAGAAAGATTATGGGAATATTCGAGAACACTTAGAAAATAAACAACATGTTTCTAGGTAATCCATGGGTCAAAGAGAAAGTTTCAAGAGAAATTTAAAAATACTATTAACTAAATGAAAAAGATGAGTCAACATATCAATATTTGTGAGACACAGTTGAAGTAGTGCTGAGAGGAACATGTATAGCACTAAATGCTTCCATTTAGATAGAAAAATCTCAACAATTTAAGTTCCTATCTCAGAAAACATCGAAAAGAAAAAGATATATAAACTCCAAGCAAACAGGGGAAGAAAAAAAAGATAAAAGCAGAAATCAATACCATTGAAAACAGAAAAACAATTTAAAAAAAAATGCTGGTTCTTGGCCGCGTGAGGTGGTGTGCTCCCTGTAATCCCAGCACTTTGGGAGGCCCAGGAGGGCAGATCACTTGAGGTTCGGAGTTCGAGACCAGCCTGACGAACCTGATGAAACCTCATCTCTACTAAAAATACAAAAATTAGCCAGGCGTAATAATGCGTGCCTGTAATCCCAGCTACATGGGAGCCTGAGGCACGAGAGTCGCTTGAACTCAGGAGGCATAGGTTGTGATGAGCTGAGATTTCGCCACTGTACTTCAGCCTGGGTGACAGAGCCGGACTTGGTCTCATAAAAAAGAAAGTGTTGCTTCTTGAAAAGATAAAATTGGTAAACTACTAGCAAGACTGGCAAAATAAAAAAGAGAGAAGACACAAATTACCATTATTAGGAATTAAAGATACGTCACTGCATATCCTACAAACATCAAAAGGATAATAAGAAAATTCTACAAATAACTCTACACACATAAAATTGACCCCTTTGATGAAATGAACTAATTATTCAAAAACAAAACAAAAACCAAACTACTACAACTCACTCGATACAGAACAAATTTTTGAATAACTTTATTATTATTAAGAAAATTGATATTATCATGAAAATCCTCCCCAAAGTGAAATTTCCATGCCCAGATGATTTTACTGGAGAATTCTACCAAATGTTTCAAGAGAAGTTAACACCTATTCCACATACTCCTTTCCAATTGAAAAAGCATAATCTTTTGCTCAATAGAAGGGAGACAATCTTTTGCTCTTTTGAGAGGAGCGAACACTTCCTAACTTATTCTATGAAACCATTATTACCCTGATACCAAAACCAGACAGAGACAGTGCAAAAAACCTACAGACTAATATCACTAATGAATACAGATGAAAAATTTTTTAACAAAATTGTATTAGTAAATATAATTTAGCAATATATGAAATACAATTTAGCAGTATAGGAAAGTAATTATACATCATGACCAAATGAGTCTTTTCCAGGAATACAAGACTGGTTCAATATTTGGAAGTCAATCAGTGTGATCCAATGTATTTACAGCCCGAAGAGAAAGCACATGTTTGTATTACTTAATGCAGAAAAGGCATTTAAAATATGTCAATACCAATTTATGATGAAAACATTAAGCAAATGAGAACAGAGGGAAACTTCTTCAACTTGATAAAGAGCACCCACAGCTAATATCTTACTTAATTTTAAAAAACTTCTTCCTTCTAAGGTTGGAAACTAGGCAAGGATGCCCTCTCACACCACTGCTATTAAACCTAGTACATCCTAAATCTGAGAATTCAAAATGCAAAATGCTCCAAAATTTGAAACGTGTTGAGTGCTAACATGATACTTAAAGGAAATGCTCATTTGAGCATTTTGAATTTCCAATTTTCAGATTTGGGATGTTCAATTGAAAAGTATTATGCAAATATTGCAAAATAAAAAATAAATCCAAAATCTGAAATACTTCTGGCCTCAAGTATTTTGTATAAGGGATACTCAACCTGTCCTGGATAATGTAGCCAGTGCAATAAGGGAAGATAAAGAAATAAAAGGCACAAAGATGAGAAAGAAATGAAACTGTTCTACATAGGAAAATCCTATGAAAATATCAAGGAATCTACATTTTAAAAACTCTCTTAAAATTCTAGCGAATTCAGCCACTTTGCAAGGTACAAGATAAGCACACAAAAGTTAATTTGTATTTCTGTATGCTGGCAATAAATAGATGGAAAACAAAATTAAAAATACAGTACCACTTACAAGCACTCAAAAAAAAAAAAAAAAAAAAAAAAGAAATGCCAGGGTGTAAATTTAACAAAGGATGTACAGAACTTGTATGCTGAAAACTTGTATACATTTATCCAAGAGAAATAATAACTTATATGTACATAAAAACCTGCACACGATTGTTTAGAGCAGCAGTATTTGCAACAGCCAAAGGAAACAATCAAAATGTCTCTCAGTAGGTTGGTGGTTAAATAGTTTCCATGGAATAGTATCACAGGTTACCACCAATACCATGAAGTACTACTCAGCAAGAAATAAGGAACTATTGATGTACATACAACTTAGATAGATTTCAAGGGCATTATAGTAAGTGAAAAAGCAATCCTAATAAGTCATATACTGTATGATTCTTTACAGTTGACCTTGAGCAACATGTGTTTGAACTACGTTAGTCTACTTATATGCAGGTTTTCTTCTGCCTCTGCCACTTCTGAAACAGCAAGACCAAGTCCTCCTCTTCCTCTTCCTCCATAGCCTACTCAATGTGAAGAGGATGAGAATGAAGACCTTCATGATGATCCACTTCCACTTAATGAATAGTAAATATATTTTCTCTTCCTTCTGATTTTCTTAATGCATTATCTTTCTCTAGCTCACTTTATTGTAAGAATACACTAGATAATACATAGAACATACTAAATGTGTGTTAATCAACTGTTTATGTTATCAGTAAGGCTTCTGGTCAACACTATGCTATTAGTAGATACATTTTTGGGGAGTCAAAAGTTAATACTCACATTTTTTACTTCTTGGGAGATTGGCATCCCTAACTCCCACATTGTTCAAGGGTCAACTGTATATATTTATGTAAAATTCCCTAAAATAAAAAAAGAGATGGAAAACTGATTGATGGTTGCAAGGGCTGGGAATAGTGAGGGGGTGAGGGGGTGGGTATGACTGTAAAGGAGTAGTCTGAGGGAAGAACTTTGTAGTGATGGAATAGTTCTATATTTTGATTGAGGTGATAGCTATGTGAATCTACATTTGTGATAAAGTAGAACTGTATAGACACATTGTACCAATGTCAAATTCTTGGTTTTGATACTATACTATATTTACATAAAATGTAACCTCCAGGGGAAACTAGGCAAAAGCTACTGGGACCTCTGTATTATCTTTGAAACTCCTTGTGAATTTATAATTTTATTTTATTGACTTTTTATAGTGACGAATTTGTCACTAACTGAAGTTGGTAGCAAAACTTTAGTATTTGTAAAGGTAATGGAGAGATTAAAGTTTTACCTGATGATGCTTTATTTCCTTTTTGGGGTAGAGGGGATGGAATCTTATTCTGTTGCCCAGGCTGGAGTGCAGTGGCACAATCTCTACTCACTGCAACCTCCACCTCCAGGTTCAGGCGATTCTCCTGCCTCATCCTCCCGAGTAGCTGGGATTATAGGCATGCACCATCATGACCGGCTAATTTTTATATTTTTAGTAGAAATGGGGTTTTGCCATGTTGTTAGAGCTGGTCTCAAACTCCTGACCTCAGGTGATCTGCCCACTTCTGCCTCCCAAAGTGTTGGAATTACAGGCGTGAGCCACTGTGCCCAGTCCATTCCTCAGTTCTTTCTAATTCCTTATGTTGCAAAGTTTATGGTTCATTCAGCTTTCACTCTTGGTCAAAGTTTGATAGTGACCATGACTGTGGATAGGTGTCCAGGAAGAGCACAGTCACTGGAAACATACCAAATTGTATAGACTCTGTCTCTGTCACTTACTTGTGTTGACCTTTCAGCCAATTAATTTCTCCGTGACTCAGTTTCTTCTGTTATAAAATGGGCTTAATAATCTTGGCCTCATGGAACTATACTATAGTCAGTCCTCAGGTACTATGACTAAACACTCCTGGATTTAAATTAGGGTTAGTCAGTCACCCGTCCCCATCCCCACCTTTGCTTTATAAGACACTTTTGTAAAGGAGTCAATACTCGCTACTACATATACTAAATTTCCCTCTGACAAAGGTTTGGTCAATTTTGTTCCAGGAGTACTACTACAGTTTTCCTCATTTCTTTCATTTTTGGTGCTTCCAGACTCTACGTATGATGAGTAAAAATAGATGGAATACTGGAAGGAAGAATGAAAGCTACTTTTTTTTTTTTCTCCCTCTGTCATCCAGGTTGGAGTGCAGTGGCACAATATTGGCTCACTGCAACCTCTGCCTCCTGGGTTCAAGCTATTCTTCCTCCTCAGCCTCCTGAGTAGCTGGGATTACAGGCACCCGCCACCACACCCAGCTAATTTTTGTATTTTTAGTAGAGACAGGGTTTCACCATGTTGTCCAGGATGGTCTTGATCTCTTGTGATTCACCTGCCTCGGCCTCCGAAAGTGTTGGGATTACAGGCGTGAGCCACCATGCCCGGCCCTGAATAGCAAATATTCTTTTTGGAAGAGAAAAGGAGACCTCAGGGTGATCAGATAAATAAATAGATACATCAGACAGACAGACAGATGGGTGAACAGATGAATGGACAGATAGACTGATGGATAGATGAATGAAAGGATGGACAGATGAGTGGGTGGAGGGAGGTATGTATGTATGTATGGATGGATGGATGGATGGATGGACAGGTACAAGTAAATAGCAGTATCATCAGCTTTTGGAAAATAGTAGCCTCTTTACTTCAGATTAGCAATCAACGTGATATTTTCTCTGAAAGATGCAGCCTTAAACCCTGATAGATACTTGCCCAAGA
>NW_012108986.1:638913-643252 GCF_000951045.1 Mandrillus leucophaeus | reverse complement strand
ATTTTTTCTTTTAGTAGAGATGGGGTTTTGCCATGTTTCCCAGGCTGGTCTCAAACTCCTGGCCTCAAGCAATCTGCCTACCTTGGCAGGCAAAGTATGGGGATTGCAGTTGTGAGCCACTGCACCTGGCCATGAATGCTGCTTTGAAAAGAAGAAACTTGCAAAGTTCTTCACCTGCTTTCTCATTCATTTCTCCTTGGCATGATAAAAATGTTCTTAAAACCAACAAGGAGCATACCTCACACAGTATACTACATGTTGCCAGTGGAGGATGTCCAGATTTTTGGTGTCTTGAACAAAGAATTGAACAAAACTCACAAACGAAACAAGGAAACAATGAAGCAACAAAAGCAGATTTATTGAAAGTGAAAGTACACTCCACGGTGTGGGAGCAGGCCCAAGCATAGGGGCCCAAGAGCCCAGTTGCAGATTTTTCTGGGGTCCAAATACCCGCAAGAGGTTTCCCATTGGCCACTTGGTGTTCACCTCATACAAATGAAGTGGCGGCCCACAGTCTGATTGTGAAAAGCAACCAATCAGAGGCTGAAGTGAAGATACAAAGTGGCACTCCTGTGCAAAAGTCTGATTGGTTTGCGTAGGAGTACCAATCAGAGGTACTTTCAGTTTTCCATCTGCCATGCAGAAAGGCAGGGGGGTGGCAAAGGGAGTAGCCTAGCCTCTGGTCCTTTTGTTAGTTAAGTGTGGAAAGTCGGGGTTTTCCTTTTAATTTAGTTCTAGGAAGATAGCGTGAATTGGTCTTAGGTTCCCAGCTTCCAGACCCTATTCTCTTCCCTCATTGGTATTTTACACAACTTTTCTACTTAAATTTATTGCCTGGGCCACAAACCCACTCAGGTTTGTTTTAAAAGATGTGCCTGTGGGGATTCTTGTAAAGGTGCCCATGGAGAGACAGAAAAAACAGAAAGTTCTGGGAACCAGCCCACCTTGACCTTCTTTCCCCACATCAGTTTCATTCTCTTACTGCTGCTGGCTTCCTCACCCTCTACTACATGAATTTGCTGTTTCCTAATACTTTTGTCTTCCTTTGGCATGGACTGAGGCTCCAGAACAAACAATGAGGCAATGTCTGCAGAGTGCTATCAAGATTGTGCAAATAAATACAATGGGCACTCATAGAAACTAATGTTCATTTCCATTAGAAGGCTTCATGGAGAAGGTGGCAATCTGAGCTGAACCTTGAAAAATGATCCCTAAGAAAACATTTTAGGCAGAGTAAACAACAGAGGTAAAGCTATAGAGACAGAAAAGAACAGACTGTGCAGTGAAATTGGCATGGACTCGCAAGGTGAGTATAATGTAGGGCATCTATAATGCCATAAACATGGCTCGAGTCACCAAAGGAAGTATGCTTTGCAGGAGACAAAAGGAAAGTTGACATAAGAACAGAGACTGCCTACTCTTTTTTTGGTATAAATTTAAGGGGTACAAGTGTAGTTTTGTTACATGAATATGTTGTATAGTGGTGAAGTCTAGGCTTTTAGTGTATCCAATACTCAAATAATGTGTATTATACCTGTTAAATAATTTCTCCTCCCTCACCCCCATCCACCCTTCTGATTCTCCAAAGTCTATCGTCTCACACTTTATGTCCATGTGTACACATTATTTAGCTCACACTTACAAATGAGAATATGTGGTGTATGATTCTCTGTTTCTGAATTGTTTCACTGAAGATAATGATATCCAGTTCCATCCATGTTGTTGAAAAAGACATGATCTCATTATTTCTTATGGTTGAATAGTATTCTATTGTGTATATATCCACCATATTTTCTTTATTCAATCATCCGTTGATAGACACAAGGTTGATCCTATATCTTTGTTATTGTGAATATTGTTGCAATAAACATACAAGTGCCGATATCTTTTTTATATAATGATTTATTTTCCTTTGTAGAGATACCCAATACTGGAATTACTGGATTAGATGGTAGTCCTATTTTTAGTTTTTTTAGAAATCGCTATACTGTTTTCTATAGAGGTTGTACTAATTTACATTTCCACCAACAGTGTATGAGAGTTCCCTTTTCTCCATATCTTCGCCACCATCTGTTGTTTTTTGACTTTTTTTTTTTTTCTTGAGACAGAGTCTCACTCTGTCACCCAGGCTGGAGTACAGTGGTGCAATCTCGGCTCACTGCAACCTCCGCCTCCTGGGTTCAAGCGATTCTCTTGCCTAAGCCTCCTGAGCAGCTGAAATCACAGGCACTTGCCACCATGCCTGGCTAATTTTTGTATTTTTTTTTCATAGAAACGGGGTTCCACCATGTTGGCTAGGCTAGTTTCGAACTCCTGACTCCAGGTCGTATACCTGCTTCGGTCTCCCAAAGTGCTGGGATTACAGGCGTGAGCCACCGTGCCTGGCCTTGACTTTTAAATAATAGTCATTCTGACTATTAAGATGATGTCTCATTGTGGCTTAATTTGCATTTTTCTGATGTTTAGTGATGTTGAACCTGTTTTCATGATCTTATTTGTCATTTATGTGTCTTATTTTGAAAAATGTCAGATATCAATCAATATTTGTAAGGATCGATAATGTAATTTATAATGAAATTGCTTTCTCAGCTATTAATGTTAACTATATCATCTTCATATAGCCTTATAACTCATGTGTGCTATTCCTTTTTCCACTGTTCCTTTTATTTTCACTTTCCTTGTAATGTTAGTCTCTTTGTACTGATTTCTGAAGAGTTCATTTATGATTAAAGATGTTAACATTTTGTTTAGAAAAAAAGAAAAATGTCTATTCATATCCTTAAGCTCATTTTTAAATTGAGTTTTATCAATTTTAATGGGGTTATTTGTGGGGTTTTTTTTGTTGAGTTGTTTGAGTTCCTTGTAAAATATGAATATTAGTCCCCTGTTGTTTGCATAGTTTGCAAATATTTTCTCCCATTCTGCAGGTTGTCTGTTTACTCTGTTGATTGTTTCTTTTGTTGTGCAGAAGCTTTCAAGGTTGCTTAAGTCCTATTTGTCTATTTTTTGTTTTTGTTGCTTGTGCTTTTGAGGTGTTAGTCAGGAATTCTTTGCTTAGACCAATGTCTAGAAGAGATTACCCTAGGTTTTCTTCTAGTATTTTTATAGTTGCAGGTCTTAGATTTAAGTCTTTAAGCCATCTTTAGTAGTTTAATGGTAGTTCTCTAGTCATGTGGTTTATTTTCTGGTAACTTTTTTGAACCCTCTTTGAAGTCCTTTATTCATGTTTGCTAGCAAATAACTAAAAGAAAAGCAAATAGATCTCCCATTCATCAGGTGTTTTGTGTCACTGAATTATTGAGAAATATTACTTGTTTTTCCTGTCCTATATTATATTTATGCAATTGTGGCCATAATTTAGGACAATTACATTTATGCAATTATGCATTTCTAATCTGGAAATTTTTCCCAATTAAAAATGAAGGGAGAATGTTTTCAATCAACTAATTGCACCAAGGATTTGTGAGATGGTGTCTATAATGTTAAATAAACTGTGATAATTTGGGTAATTGTTCAGCAAGCATTCACTCCTCTTCCCCTCACACTATCGGTGGGGTCTGCTTCACGAACCTCATGATGTTGGATGTTGCCCTGTGACTTGTTTTACCCAATGTAATGTTAGTAGTCATGATGTGAGCGGAAGCCTTAGATATGCTTGGTTCTTAATTTGGCATTCTTAGTGGCATACTATGAGGAGAGAATGCCTCAGAAAGAACAAATACATACTGAAGAAACCTGAACCTAGCTGTAGGCTAGACCCAAGCCAGAAGCAGAGTCACTCAGCTAAGCCCAGTTTAAGTCACCTGTCCTGCAGTTGACCTGCAGATGCTTGAGCATGAGAATGAATGCTCATTTCTGTAAGCAACTGAGTTTGATTTGGTTTATTACATGGCATTATTGCAGCAATAACTAAAATATGAACAATGTGTTTTTATTGAATAACATTGAGAAACTTAGCCAAAGCTATAAAAAATAAACAGGGTATTGAATATATATATATATTCTATATATATTTATATAGCTATAAAAAATAAACAGGGTATTGAATATACAGATATTCTATATATATTTCTGCCTGTTCCTTTATACTCTACTAGGAGCTTTATTAAATAAATTAATGGATATTTTCCCCCTTGTGACCTTCAGTTCATGTCATGCAAATGAATTTACAGTGTGATTGACATTTGGAAAATAAGCAGAAAATTTTTATTGATGAATGAATGAATTTACGTTTCAGAAAACCACAGAAATGAAGAGTAAATGACTATTAATCCCCAATTCTGAAGTATCTGTCCTGTTTCCAGAAACACACACACACACACACACACACACACACACA
>NW_012108986.1:613524-638863 GCF_000951045.1 Mandrillus leucophaeus | reverse complement strand
TCCATATATATTCTATATATAGATATTCTATATATAGATATTCTATATATATTCTATATATAAATATAGAGAGAGAGAGTCATTATTCATGTGGATTTTTTTTTGAGGTGGGATCTCACTCTGTTGCTCAGGTTGGAGTGCAGTGGCATGATCATAGCTCACTGCAACCTAAAACTCCTAGGCTGAAGGGCTCCACCTGCCCCAGCCTCTTGAGTACCTGGACTGCAGGCCCATCCATCATGTCTGGCTAACTTTTTTTTTTTTTTTTGTAGAGAAGTGGTCCTGCTATGTTGTCAAGTCTGGTCTTGAACTCCTGGGCTCATGCAATCCTTCTGCCTCAGCCTGCCAAAGTGTTGGGATTATAGGCACGAACCACCATGCCTGGCCCACATGGATTTTAATGCATGGTCCAGGAGCTGAACTCTGACCTGTTTGCTCACACATTGCTCCCTTGGAAAAAGTAGCTGTTGATCAGATTTGCAAGTAAATTCTGGTTGCAAGAGTGGATTAGGTTAGGTTTGGAAAAATCATTCCAAATCATGTGGTTGCCAAGAGTAACCTGGTTACCAGGGCTCTTGGTATACTAGTTCAAGTTCTGCCTCTGTTCAATCCTGCTTCCTTTGTTCTTCCATGGGAGTTCTTGAGATTACTGCCTGTAATCCCAATGTCAACTCTATTTCCCAGGGAACCTGAATGAAGGCAGAAAACAGTATGTGGAGTATTTTTACCTTATATACGTAATATAGTTTAAATGTTTCATCCCCTCCAAATCTCATGTTGAGATGTGTCCTCCAGTGTTGGAGGTGGACCTAGTGGGGGATATTTGGGTCATGGGGATGGATCCCTCATGAATGGCTTGGTGCCCTGTTTGTGGTAATCAGTGTGTTATCACTCTGAGTTCACTTGAAATCTGGTTGTTTAAAAACAGACTAACTCTCTTGCTCCCTCTCTCACCATGTAACATGCTAGAAGGGAGAAAACTTCCCCTTCTTTTGCCATGAGTGGAAGCATCCTGAGACCCTCACCAGAAGCAGACGTTGGCACCATGCTTCTTGCACAGCCTGCAGAACTGTGAGCAAAAACAAATCTCTTTTCTTTATGATTTACTCAGCCTCAGGTATTTTTTTGTAGCAATGCAAATGAATGGGCACAATCTGTTAAAAAAACAGTGACTGGATAAGTGTTTACACACATGCACACACACACAGATAGACACACACTTGTAACTCTCTAGAAAGATACAATAAGTTGTTACAATGGAAAAGGAAGGAGAGATTGTCAATAAGAGGATTTACTCTTCTCTTGATACCTGTTTTCTTTGAAATTTTCTAAGAATTTATATCACTTTTTCAATAATTTAAAAGACAAAAACAAGTATGATGAAAAGGTGCTGTAGGCTCTACGAGGCTAGAGAGCTGAACCAAAAGATCTTCCAACTACAAGCCAGCTAGTTTTGCCAAGGACATGGTGTTCAGTTATACAAAATCCCATAATATTTTAGCAGTAAATATGCCTAAACATCCAACTATAAAGATACACAGTCTAAGTAGTGCGAGAAAACAGCTTTTTAGTTCTCAAGCATTATTATTATTGTAATTTTAGATAGGATCTTGCTTTCTTGCCCAGGTTAGAGTGCAGTGGTGTGATCATAGCTCACTGCAGCCTCAAACTCCTGGGCTCAAGCTGTCCTCCCTCCTCAGCCTCCCAAAGTGCTGAGATTACAGGTCTGAGCCATCACGCACAGCAATTATTTTATTTTACTAATATGAGATCAATATAAATAAGTTAAGTAATGCAAAAAAGATTTAAAAAAAGAGTTAAAAAAGACTGCCAATTCCACTATATAGAAATAACTTTACTCCAGAAATCTTTCTGTACATATATACAGATGGAAGCATAGATCTATAAACTGGTGGAAGTAATTCTTAATGAGATCATATTCTAAATAAAAAATATTAAATTTAAATGTATTTGAGTTTAAGAAAAATACAATTTGCAGGGATGTAATGTTCTAAACCATTTCTCTACACTTAAGAAAAAAATTAATAAAAATCATTAAGAAGTTGAAGTTGTTAAAAATTACTTCCTTCCATTTCAAACAGTATTGATTGGAGTCCCTGCTGTGGAAAATGAGGACATTACTAGCAAAAGCTAACACTTATTGAGTGATTACAATGTTCCAAGCATGAATCTAAATGCCTTATGTGCGCTAAGTCATGCAATCCTTAAAGAAACCCTGTAAGACAGAGACATCATTTCCATTTCTGTTGTTGTTGTTGTTGTTGTTTTTCTGTGACAGAGTCTTACTTCGTTGCCCAGGCTGGAGTACAGTGGTGGTATCTCAGCTCACTGCAACCTCAACTTCCTGAGCTCAAATGATCCTCCCACCTCAGCCTCCCAAGTGGCTGGGACTACAGGCACACGTTACCAAGTTTGGCTAATTTTTTTTTTGGTAGAAATGGGGTTTTGACATGTTGCCCAGGCTGATCTTGAACTCCTGAGCTCAAGTGATCTGCTCCCTTCAGCCTCCCAAAGTGCTAGGATTACAAGCATGAGACTCTGCACTTACTTTCATTCCCAGTTTTTAAATTAAAAAATACCTAAGGCTCAGAAAGTTTACATGATTGCATAGGACCATGTCACTAAGGTAGCAGCAAAACCAGAATTCAGACCTGGGCCCAGAGCCCCTGGGCTCTTAACTTCCACTGCCTCCCTTCTCACTGGTGCTTGCATTTCCATTGATTAAACTTTTTTGTGTGTACTGTCAGATTTGTATTATTTATATTGTTTTATGTGCCATTGTCTTTTGACCACATTAGTTTAGTATTTATTCCATGTTTATGTGGATTTCATGCCATCCCCAGTCCTTTCACATGGATGTTCCATTTGTGAGTTTAGTAATTTGTTTTTATCTTTTTTTTTTCTCCCAGTAAGAACCTATGAATCCTCTATTCCTGGAGTTCTTTCAGATTTGAAAGGATTGTTTGAATTTTGGACATCTTGCTTGAATATAATCTTGAGTTATATGGTTTAGTTTTTTAAAGAAATTTGCCTTGTATATTTCTCCATTCTTTTAGACTGAATCACGCTGTGAAAAAGTAGACAGGCTGGGTATGGTGGCACACACCTGTAACCCCAGCATTTTGGGAGGCTGAGGCAGGCAGATCCCTTGAGGTCAGGAGTTCAAGACCATCCTGGCCAACATTGCAAAACCCTGTCTCTACTAAAACTGCAAAAAGTAGCTGGGTGTGATGGCAGGTGCCTGTAATCCCAACTACTCAGGAGGCTGAGGCAGGAGAATCACTTGAACCAGGAGGTGGAGGTTGCAGTGAGCCAAGATTATGCCACTGCACTCCAGCCTGGGTGACAGAGTGACACTCTGTCTCAAAAAACAAAACAAAAAAAGAAAAGAAAAGAAAAGAAAAGAAAAGACTCATTTTCTCTCCTTTACAGAGGATTTTCTTTTTCTACCCAACACCTAAAGAATACCTTCTCTTTGCTTCCCTTCCCATTTATTTCCTTCTCTTCCATCTTTTGGTCTCTCCTCCCTCTTCTTCCACTTTCTTCTGTTCATTTTCTTTTTCTTTTTTTTTAAATTTCTTTATTTTTAAAATGTCATTTTACTAAGGTGTGGCTTTATTGTTGATTTTTCTGTATGAAATGTTCTTTGAAGTTTGTATGAATGTTTAGTTTGCTGGAATTATCCTTTATTTGAGGTTTTTTTTTTTTTTTTTGGTAGTAATTCTTTGGGAGATTTTATTGTTGCAGGAACAATGTTCACTAGTGTCAGGATGCTCCTGTTGAATTTTGGGTATGTGTGTTCCACATTCTTCATTGTTTCCAGTGTTTCAATCCCCACCTCCTTCTCCAATATTTTTATCTAGTGATTAACTTTATTGGTGATTATCTCAAATCCTTTTTCTACCTTAGTAACTCAGTTTATGTTTCTGCCCATTATGTTTTTAATCGATTTGTTATATCTATAATGATGTAGTTTTGGCTCTCTATGAATTCTGGCAATTTTCCATTTCTTCTTTTTCTGTTCTTTTCTTATCATACTGTTTTTAGCCTTTGTTTTATTTATTAACATAGTAGATTACCTTCTCATTTCTTTTTACCTTATGTCCAGAACTTACCTTTGCTCTAATATATTTACTTCTTGATTCTCTTTCCACTGCCCCTAAGAGGAGCTGACTTTCATTTTTGTGACAAAATTTAAGATATCTTCTAGCACACAAGGCATGAATAGGAGGAAGAGATTACTCAGAGGAAATGGTGTCTAGTATTTGTAACAATACCTAGACTCTGCTATCATATCGGAAGTTTTCCTAATGTTCTGTACTGGGGTTATCATTAGGGCAAGCAATCTACCATAACAAGTAATTTTCAAACCTTAGAGATTTAACACAACAAAAGTTTATTATAGTTTACTTATGCTATAGTCCAATGAGGATATCATGAGGGAAGGTAGCCAAAGTCATCCAGAGACTAAATTACTTCTATTTTTTGAGGCCACCATCTTCAACACGTGGCCTCCAGTGTCACTACAGACAGGGAAGAGAAAAATGGAGGCTCTAACATGCATCTGGATGTGGCATTGTAATTTTATTCCACACTGCATGGGCTGAAACTTTGTCTCATGAATGCTGTGTAGTTGCAAAGCACCTTAAAAATGCAGAGTAAATGTATACTCAGGGGGAAAGTTGAATGGGTTTGGTGAACTCATAACATTCTTTCTGCCATAAGCTCAGTTCCTATTTTGGTGCTTACAAAATAATTGTAAAGTATGTAAACCCAAAATAAAATTCAAAGCCCTTCTGTGCCCCCACCAACCATCTGAACAGATCCTTCCTCTTGGCTAGGGCATTCCAAAGTTAACCTGAAAAACTGGTTCAGGCCATGATGGGAAGGGTTGGACATACCTCTTTATACCTTCTTCCATTTTGGAATTCGGGAAAAGTCAACTAGCATTAACACCAATACACACCTTAAGTTTGATAAGAAACATTTATAATCTATTCTCTCTGAAGCCTCCTACCTGGAGGCTTCATCTGCATGATAAAACTTTGGTCTCCACAACCACTTATCATAATCCAGACATTCCTTTCTATTGATAAATCTTTCAACCTATTGCTAATCAGAAAAGTTTGAAATCTATCTATGGCCTGAAAGCAGCTCCCACACCCCTTGCTTTGAGTTGTTCCACTTTTCTGGACAGAACCAATGAATGTATTATATATATTTGATTGATGTCTCATGTCTCCTTAAAATGTAGTGCCCAGACCACATTGGACATATGTTCTCAAGATCTTCTGAGGGGTGTGCCATGGACCACTGGTCATTCATATTTGGCTCAGAATAAATCTCTTCAAATCTTTTACAGAGTTTGATTGTTTTTGTTGACAATAATTTGACACCCAACATGGGGCCTCAGAGAAGACTAAGAACCCTGAAGGAGTTTTCTGAACCTCGAGCTAAGGTATCAGCAGGAGCTCATTGAAAGCCTCCTTGACTTTGAGTTTCTCCTCTGACAGAATTTGTAAGTCCACCTGAGCCGTGAACTTCCCTTTCATTGACTTTTCTTGATTTATTCTAAGCTGTTTTTTTTCCCCCTCCTGGGAAGTTGTTGTTTAGGATCCTTATTCTAGCATTCTAAAGGTCTTCTTTATTGTCTTTTTCTAAAGACAATAATTTTGATGGGCTTGTATGCACATTTGCATGTGGAACTGAACTGTTGTTTTCATAGATAAACGAAAGACCAAGTTTCCTCAGCTCCAGAGAGAAAGGGCATTTTGCTATTCCCAGCTGAAAGGTGCCCCTGGGTGACCAGGGGCCAAGTTGGAGTATCTGATGGGTTGACCCCCTGCAACATATGGGTAGCCCTACAGGGAACCCTCAACAAAATTCATTTAAAAAGGCAAGGAAATGCATACAGGAGCTGGTCGCTTTTTATTTTGAGGCCTCTCAAAGATGCTAGACCTCTGGAGAGCAAAACCAAGACATGTAAGAGGGTGGAAATGACTCAGTGGTGACATACTGTGGAGTCCTGCCCACAGTGAGTACACATCAACTCACTTCAATAAACTCTAGGCCATAGCTCAGTTTCTCTCTCTTTATTTTTTTTTAAATTGGGAAACAAATAATCTAAGAGTGAGGAAAAACAAGGAGAATGACTCTCTTTTGAGTACACTATTGGTTTTATGGTGCCTTTACTGGGAAGTGTTTGTGTAAAATGGACATATTATGGTCTTTTTGTACACATTTACATCATGGAAGAATTCAGAGCCCAAAGGTTGACCTGCAAACTATCGAGCTCTTAAGTTCTCTATTTCTCTATTTTATTTTAGGCCTGCATTAAACCTATGGAGATATAAACCACTGTTTAGATCCAGGCAATTTTTTTTTTCTTTGCAAACTGGTGGGTTTGTACACATGGCTAGAGTTCTGAAGTAAAAGCTATAGCATCTTTGTTTGTGTAAGTGTGTATGTGTGTGTTTCTGTGTACTTACACACATTTTGTTCATGTGTCTTGGCCACAAGGTACTGAATTGGTTTAAAGAGTACTCATAAATTAAATAGCCCAAATACTTTTCAAGTTCACATAACTTAAGTCTTAAATAAATAGGCTAGGTTTAAAATTATTGGTAAAATAATTCTAAAAATGTCTTAGGAATTGTCGGCATTTTTGTTTGCATTTATTGATCAAGCAGTTTCATAGTTATTTCTGCAGAATACTATAGGGTGTCAAAATTTGCCTTAAGGGTTATAAACCTATAAGCCCAGCCCAAAACAGAATGATCTTTGTTTGTGTAATTTTTGATAAATAAGATGCTTAGTATTGTTGGTTTAATGAAAATATCTAAATCCTGAGTTATTGGTAAAATACTCATATATTTAACCTTAAGTTTCTTACTTAGGTAAATACTTGAAATTCATGGGTTATAAAAATTGTTAATGGGAAAATAACTTCAAACAATGACCATAACAGTTTTCATAAATAATCTAGTTAAACTATTAAATAAATTAACCAGGTAAATATAATGAAATAAATGCTTGTAAACAAACATGTAATTTAGAACCAAGGTTATATTAAATAATCGATATAATTAAATATCTGGGGAAATTACCCAATTTTCCAATTTGAAAATTATAAAAAACACTTTAATAATGTGTTATTATAAAAGCTAATTCAAAGATAATTTAGAGTTAATTTAGAGGTTATATGTAAATTTAGAGGTTATATGTAAAACAAGGCAAAAGGAACCAGGAAATAAGAGAGATGTAAAGAAAGTTATAGATATAAAGGAGTATTTTTTGGTAATAAGGGTTAAAAGTAATTTTATATGAGAAAGAACCTTGTATGATGAATTTTTTGTTCTGAAATAAGATAATTGGTTGTTCAAGAAAGGGATATTTAGGACAAACCAGAAAGTCCAAACATGTCATGAACGGTCTATGTAAGTTGCAATAAAGTTGGTAAAAAGAAATTTATAAAAATGTTACGGGATCAAGTTGGCTATAATTAAAGAAAATTATAATAGCTTTTCTAAAAAAGGGGCTTTGAAATTAAAAGTACACATACACAAGTATAGAATTGGTTAGAACAAGATTTTGTTTAAAATATTGACTTATTCTAGGCCAGGCACGGTGGCTCATGCCCATAATTCCAGCACTTTGGGGGGTCTAGGTGGGCAGATCAGTTGAGGTCAGAAGTTGGAGATTAGCCTGTCCAACATGGCGAAAACCCGTCTCAACTAAAAATACAAAAATTACCTGGATGTGGTGGTGCCTGTCTGTAATCCCAGCTACTTGCAAGGCTGTGGCATGAGAATCACTTGAACCCAGGAGGTGGAGGTTGCAGTGAGTCAAGATAGTGCCATTGAATGCCAGCTTAAGTGATAGAGCAAGCCTCTGTCTCAAAGAAAAAGTAAAAAAAAAAAAGAAAAGTAAAATATTGATTTACTCTTAATGCAAGAAATTTTTAATTTTTCAAACTCTAGAATCTGTTTGTTTTTGAAATTTTTCAGATTGATATCTCAGAATTTCAGCTCTTTCTCTCTTTTGAAAAGTCCTAGGATAGTAACTCTCTCCTTCACCTTTTGTTGGTTCCTGTAATGTTTTTCATTAATAATCTAAAGCAAGGGAGAGCATTTATTGAAAGCAAGCAATGAAAAATCTTTTGGAATTGCCTTAGTCTGTATGTCTGTTATATCTATATGTTTATATGTATCAAGTGGAAATGATATTTCACTACCAAACTATATGAAAGTGCTCTAATTAATTGACTTAACAAAGAGTAAGCACTTATCAAACTGATAGAAGCTAGCTCAGATGCCTTTTAATTCACATGTCCTTGGTAATCTTTGGTAAGATTAATTCTCTCCAATAGTTTAAAATTTTAAAGTCATGTTATGTTAAATTAAGTAACCTCAGTGTTTTCACTGGGAATTAGATTGCTAAGAGGTAAAATAGTAGGAGAGTAAAAGGTGTTTTTGGTAAAGTTCATTAAATCACAAGGTTGTGATTTTTACTTAAAATGTGTATTTGTTTCTAGTTTAGAGACTATTTAAGAGTCACTTTAAAATGAAGGAAAAAATTATATAGAGAAAATGCAATATATAAAGAGAAAACTAAAAGATGGGGAATGAGAAACCTTGATTCTTGGGTGGCCATGTGGTTTCCCATCTTAAGGAGCTGCAGCCAGGCTGCATTTGCTTTTTGCTAAAGGTAAAAGTTACCTCTGAGACCTGTGGTTACCAAAAAGATAGTCAATGTGGGAGAAGGAAAAAACCAAGTTATTATTAAAACCACAGTGTATAATATAAAAAGATTGTTCCATTTTGTAGATTGGTATCATTGGCATCTGGAAAATCCTTTACTATGATGGATTGTAAAAATAACTACTTTAAGGTTAATATCCTTAATTTTAAATGCTACAGAATGCAAAAACTTGTTTGGGTTGATGCAGGACCCAGAGCTCACTGCTAAACCATTTATGAGTATATGTAATCCAAATGCAAAGGAGGTTAATCCTGAGAGAATATCCAGTCTAATGAGCTGGATAAACACCACTGTAAGGTCTTTTTACCTGAAGGAGACTGCCCAACTCTCCCTATAAAATGCCAAGTGGAGTACTCCAGATGAAGCAGCTGATATGTGCTTCATATGCAAGCCATGTGGGACTGGCTTTATAATGACCAGGATATTCTCCATTGAATATGCCTCTTACCTAGGTCTTGATAAATGTTGGGGTTAAGGAAACCCTTTTAACATGGGTACCCCAGGTGACACTACTTCCACAGAATTATATGACTGTTTGAGAAGCCTTACCAAATTTGCTGTTCTTCATGGGTCTTATAGATTCTTAATAAAACATTAGGATAATTAAAATGTTTAAAAAGGGAAAAAAATGGCAAAGGCGAAAGAAAGTCAAAGAACTTGCTCCAGAAAGGAGATAGAAATCTTTAAATGGTTATTAAGAAATGAAATAAATAAAATGAAAATTGGTGAAGTTAAAACAAAGGTCCTTACAACACTATTGAGGGATGAGTGAACCAAAGGGAACCCCTGCTTGTTCCCCAACACTAAAGGGTTCTACACCAGTTTTCTGCATTTGCCCCAAATTGGGGAAATCTAAGAAAAATCAAAAAAGCAAAAATTATAATGAGAAAGGTAACATTGCCTGGGGCAATGATGAGGCAAATTAAGTTAAAAATTGACAGAAGACCCTGAGTCCCTTGGCTCAACTTCCTCCCTGCTGGGAACCCAAATCCTTGTACACTGTAAAAGGTAAAATGATCTGGGGATAGAAAAGAAAAGCACCTGGGACCAGAACATAAAAATATACAGGTTGATAGGATGATGAAATTTGAAATGTTTAAACAGGTTTTATGTAAAGTAGTTGTGACTTCTTTACCTAAATGTCTTATGAAAATAGGCACTGTATCTGACTAGGAGATGCTTCCCCTATGTAGTACTATACAAATGAAGGCACGTAAATCTGCCCTTTGAGAAATGATAATTTTACACTGTAAATGGGAACTAATAAGATTGCCTGAGTCCACAGAATATTGGGTAAAAGTTGGAATGCTAGTCAGGACAAATCCTCCACTTTATAGCCCTTTGTGAAACATTTATTGGGGTTTATGGCAAAAGACTGTGAGTACTTCCCAGTGACAACTACTGGACTAGAGATTTTTCACTGAAGGGGCATTTACTGCCTTGCTATGGAATGTTAACTGAAGCTATCCCTATGCTAATGGAAATAATGGTGCCCAAAAGAGTTCCATAATGTATTAGTCAAGGTTCTCTGGAGGGACAGAACTAATAGGATATATATAAATGGGAGTTTATTAAGGAGTATTAAGTCACACAATCACAAAGTCCCACAATAGGCTGTCTGCAAGCTGTGGAGCAAGGAAGTCAGTCTGAGTCCCAAAGCTGAAGAACCTGGAGTCTGATGTTCAAGGGCAGGAAGCATCCAGTATGGGAGAAAGATGTAGGCTGGGAGGCTAAGCCTGCTTTTATATCCTAGCTGCACTGGCAGCTGATTGGATGGTGCCCTCCCAGATTAAGGGTGAGAGTCTGCCTTTCTCAGCCCCCTGACTGAAATGTTAATCTCCTCCAGCAACACCCTCACAGACACACCCAAGATGAATAGCTTGCATCCTTCAATTCAATCAAGTTGGCACTCAGTATTAATCATCACACGTGATAAAATAAAAATGGTTTACATAAGATCTTGCTACCTGGCAATGCAAGGAGGAGATATTCCTGAGCTGGGAGCCTCCTTTTTTCCTCTATAGGACTGACTCTATGTGAGGAGCTGCTAGATTCTACTGTGCCTGATAAACAGCTCTCATCTAACAAAAGCTACTTAGCATGTGAATGGCAGTTCAGAATGAATAAATGACATGTTGTTTAAAAGGCTGCTGCTCAGTTAAAAAAGAGTCAAGAAAATCTTCTTTTGAGTTATTTATACTTTAGAGCATTTGGGTGAAGTATGTCTTTGTAAACAAATTCACCTTTCTCTCTATCTGAGTTCTCTGAAATTTGGAAACTGTTTGTGATTTTGACAATATAGTTATTTGTGTAAGTTTAGTAAAAGTCTTTCCAAAGAGGACAATTAGAGACACTGGTTATTTTGCCAAGACTTTGACTAGAATAACACATTTTTAGGTAAAGTTCCAGCAAACCCAACTTAAAAAGTGCCTATATGGCCAATAAATTCTTGCTGCACTTTATGCAAATAATAAGGCCAAGTATAATAAGCCTAAAATATATTTTGCACACAAATTGGCCTTACTATAATTTCTTTTAATAGAAAAGGAGGGCTATAGAAAGAGAAATTGTTTCAAAGGAAAAGTGTAACACTTGATACTAGATTTCAGCCCTGACTTTTTTTTGAGATGGAGTCTCGCTGTGTTGCCCAGGCTAGAGTGTGGTGGTGCAATCTTGGCTCACTGCAACCTCTGCCTCCCAGGTTCAAGTGATTCTCCCATCTCAGCCTCCCAAGTAGCTGGGACTACAGGTGCGTGTCACCAGGCCCGGTTAATTTTTGTATTTCTAGTAGAGATGAGTTTCATCATGTTGGCTCAGCTGGTCATGAACTCCTGACCTCAAGTGATCTGCCTGCCTCCGCCTCCCAAAGTGCTGGGATTATAGGCATGAGCCACCGCACTTGGCCTGACTTTTGTTTTCTGACTGCAGATTGAATCATGAATTATTTATTGGCTGCAATAATCCTCTGGAGAGTATGAGATTATAATTTTTCTTCATATTTTTAGTTGGTGCCCTAATGGAATAGCTTCATTTCTCTGTGTTGACACACAAAATACTCTTTCGATTGTCAAAGTGTTAGTGTTATTTCTCTTTCCTTGTTTTACTTCCAAGGAAACAAAAATCATTGTATTTTGAAGACTAGAGATATGAATCTCCTGCATTTGGCATCACACTGGGCTTGATCTGTTTTTCACTGGAAATGCCCTGCTGCTAAGGCTGAACAAGCATCTTCCCTCCAGGCCCAGGGACTGTTGTGGAAAAGGTGGACTGGTGAGATTGTAAAGGCTGTTTTGAGGGATAGAATTAGGTCAGACCCTCCAAATCAAGAAGGGTACAGAGATTCCTAAACATTGGTAAAACAAGGGACTTTGTCTATTATGTGGCATCTTTGCATCCACCCCAACCATAAAGAATTTCTTGCTTCCTGTAGAATTAAAAAAAATAATTATGGGGAGGATAAAGATACCTCATGGCAAAACCTCCTGGGTGTAACACACCCAGTTATGAGTTGTGAAAATTGATACATACTAAAAAATTTTTTCAGAGCAATGCTCATGTTTCATATAGCTAATTGCTGTAAGTCTGTAACTGAAATGAAGATTACATAGCTTAATTAATAGAAGTTAAAGACAGCTCAGTTTTGTAACCTCACCTTTGACTTTTTCTTCATTGGTTTTTTACTTCAAATATTTTGTTTAAGGGGTGATGACTGCCTGTCCACATCCATTCTTGTCTGGCTTAGAACATTTAATTGACTGGAAGTCTTTTGAATCTAAATCCCTCAGCCATAGGCATCCCACCGAGGAACAGGATGGGCCCCAGGTGGGCAGCCATGCCACCCCGGCAACATCATGGGACAATATAAAAATTTGGTGGCCACTGATGTTGCCTCTGGCAAATCTTGGCCAGAAGGGGGAGAATGTAAAGCAAAGCTAAAATTCTAGGGCCCCTGTAGCCAACTGAAAGGATTCCTCCTCTTGGCCAGGACATTCCAAAGTTAACCTGAAAAACTGGTTCAGGCCCTGACAGGAAGGGAGGGTCAGACATGCCTCATGTCTTCCTCCCTTTTGGAATTCAGTAAAAGCTGATCAGCATTTAACATCAACATAGACCTTAAGTTTGACAAGAAACATTTACAATCTATTCTCTCTGAAGCCTGCTTCATCTGCATGATAAAACTTTGGTCTCCACAAACTTTTATTGTAACCCAGACATTCCTTTCTATTGATAATAACTCTTTTGACCAATTGCCAATTACAAAAATTTTAAATCTACCTATAACGTGGAAGTCCCTTCCCCCTACCTTTAAGTTGTCCTTCCTTTCTGGATTGAACCAATGTATATCTTTTATATATTTGATTGATGTCCCATGTCTCCCTAAAATGTATACAACGAAGCTATACCCAGACCACCTTGGGCACATGTTCTCAGGATCTGCTGTGGGCTGTGCCACTGGCCATTGGTCAGTCACTCATATTTGGCTCAGAATAAATTTCTTCAAATAGTTCACAGAGTTTGACTCTTCGTCAAAAAGAGTGAGTCCCTTCTGGCTTCAGATCAGTTCTCCAAATCAGTGTGTCTCCCTGATGGTGAGTGCATCTCATAGTTAGCTTCCTCTATTGAACCAGTTTCTCCCATCACTCATTCCTACAAAATAGGATGACTCAGTTAATTTTACTACAAAAGCAAAGTACTGGACATAAAGACTAATTGCAGGCATTTGTTTGGCTTGATAGTACTAAAATTTGTACTCTTGAAAAGTCCTGGCTGAGTATGTTGGCTCATACCTGTAATCCCAGCACTTTGGGAGGGTGACACAGTTGAATTGCTTGAGTTCAGGAGTTTGAGACCAGTCTGAGTGACATGGAGAAACTCTGTCTTTACAAAAAATACAAAAATTATCAGGCATAGTGGTGTACACCTGCAGTTCCAGCTGCTCAGGAGGCTGAGTTGGGAGGATCGCTTGAGCCTGGGAGTTCAAGGCTGCAGGGAGCTATGATTGGACTACTGCACTCCAGCCTAACTGACAGCCAGACCCCGTGTCAAAAAAAAGTCCTAGCATTTCAAATGCTGCTGTGACATCTTTGAGCCTCACAGGGTCCTAATGGCCTAACTGTGAGTTCCTTTGCCTTTGCCAGATATTCTCCAGACTCATCAGGAGAGGCTCACCACCTGACTAGTTCGCTTCTTTGCTGGAGCAGCCACACTCCACCTAGACCTCACCCTAATGGGAACCAGAAGGCAGCTCATCCACTTGTTACTACAAAGCCTGACTCCCACAGCCCTTGCTGGTTCAGTCTACTCTCAAGTGCAACCCCTGTGTGTCCCTGCATGGCAGGCATCGTCCTTTTCCTCTGAGCTGTGAATGTATGTGACTAACAAACTGCTTTCATTCTCATCTGTCCAGTGTTGGTTGCCACATATTTGTCCATCTCATGCTACTCGGGGTGAAGGACCCCTCCTTCACCAACAGGGTGAATGGAAGATAATCAGAACAGGATGGTTAGGAGGCTCGCCACACCGCATTGCCCAACTTTGCAGCAGAATTTTGTATTTTTTTCTTCTGACCATTTTTATTAAGAGTGTGACCTTAAGGGGCACCTGTTTCATTATTTGGTTTAGTGTGTTTGTTTGATTGGTAGTTCCATTACTTAAACGTTGTGGAGAAGACAGTTTTGAGGTATAACTTTTTGTTTCAAAATTATAGACAATCATCTTGTAGAAGAGTGTAGAATGACAATGTACAGGGGTGTTGAGGAGCAGTCAGCACCGATATCATTATTGGACATGAACGATAAATAAGACAGGAAATTTTAAATAACAACGACCAGCCTGGCTTTATCTCTACTAAAAATACAAAAAATTAGCCAGGCCTGGTGGTGCATGCCTGTAAATTGCTTGAGACAGAGGTTGCAGTGAGCTGAGATCGTACCACTACACTCCAGTCTGGGCAACACAGTGAGACCTTGTATCCAAAAAAAAAAAAAAAAGACCATTTTTGTACTGGCATTTTAAAAAGGCCAGAAATAACTTATAGACTTAAAAAAATGAACTCAGCACCACTATACCATATGATCGCTATGTCTTTTTAGTTTATGATAAAGTCTTATTCGTTTATGATAGGCTAATGTTAGTGCCATCAAAGACAAACTGGAGCTACTGAGTTCCAGAACAAATGCATCCCAAAGGGCATGTATTTAGAGACTAACTCTACTTCTGAAGATTAAAAAATTGCTTTAGGCAGGGCATGGTAGCTCGTGCCTATAAATTCAACACTTTGAGAGGCTGAGGTAGGAGGATTTCTTGAAGCCAGGAGTTTGAGACCAGTCTGGGCAATATAACAAAACCCTATTTCTTCAAAAAAAAAAAAAAAAAAATTAGCTAGGTGTGGTGGCATGTGTGTGTGGTGTTAGCAACTTGGGATGCTGAGGTGGGAGGATTGCTTGAGCCCAGGAGATTGAGGTTGCAGTGAGCTGTGATAGCGCCATTGACCTCCAGCCTGGGGAACAGAGCAAGACCCTGTCTCAAAAAAAAAAAAAAAAAAAAAAAAAAAAATTCCCTTAGAATGTCTTGTTTTCTACTTCTAGAATACTCTTCAGGACCTATCTTTGCATGCATCAATGTAATATACAATGATTTTTATTATCAGTGCATTTTATCTCTCAATTTGGCAATTACAAACTGCTATCTTTTTACCTGTAAGTAAAACATAATGTGCTAGTCCCTATGTTTGATCTTGAGTCAAGTGCCATACACATCTGCCTCTGTGCTGTCCTGAATCAGCTGCCTGCACCTACATGACATGACCTACTTTTACTGCTGACCTTTTTTCCTTTTTTTTTTTTGACGGAGTCGCACTCTGTCACCCAGGCCAGAGTGCAGTGGCACAATCTAGGCTCACTGCAACCTCTACCTCCTCGGTTCAAGCAATTCTCGTGTCTGAGCCTCCTGAGTAGCTGGGATTACAAGCGTACACTACCACACCTGGCTAATTTTTGGGTTTTTAGTAGAGAAAGGGTTTCACCATATTTCCCAGGCTGGCCTCAAACTCCTGACTTAAAGTGATCCACCTGTCTCAGCCTCTCAAAGTGCTGGGATTACAGGTATAAGCCACCATGCCCGGCCACTGCTGACTATTTTTAAAAGAACACTCTGATATGGCTCTTTTCTCTCTCCTTCCCCTCCTCTTCTGTTCTTTTGTCTTGCTCTGCTTCTCCCACCTCCTTTCTTTCTCTTGCTTTCTCCATTTTCAGCAGCTTGTTTTGTGCTTTTCCCCTATGATTTTAACTATACCACATGGCCAATAAATCTTAGAGAATATTCATTTATTCATTCATTCAATGAAGAATAGTTTTTGATTACCTTCTGCGTCAAAAATCAAAGTAGGGACTAAGTTTATAGAAATGAAAACAATGGAATCAACCTTAAAAATCTTCAAAATATAGTAGGGAGACAAAAGAACATCAAAAGTACAATGAGCGTCATAATGAATATATTTAAGGATTTTATGGAGTACAGATGAGGGGCATCTATTACATTAAAATTCACTGAGAAGTGGAATTTAATATCCTTAGTTATTCACAGGAGAGCTTTATCCATTTTGAATTAATAAAATGATCCCATCTCCAAAGAGAAGCTTTCCAAATGTGCCTTCTGCATTATGTGACTCCTGTAACATGACTTGATAGAGATATCTGTTAAATAACCTTTTATTTTTAGCACCTTTTGGACAAATGTAGCATTTACATTTGTGACGCTGAAATGTATTACAAGCCAAGAGGGCCAGATACTTTTGTCATTCCCAATATATGGTGTTCCCACATTTCCAGTTAGGGTTGTGATGATAATGTTTATTTGTTTATTTATTTTATTTTATTTTTAGATGGAGTCTTACTCTGTCACCCAGGCTGGAGTGTAGTGGCACGATCTTGGCTCACTGCAACCTCCGCCTTCCGGGTTCAAGCGATTCTGCTGCCTTGACCTCCTGAGTAGCTGGGATTACAGGTGTGCAGCACCAAACCTGGATAATATTTTTTTGTATTTTTAGTAGAGATGGGGTTTCGCCATGTTGCCCAGGCTGGTCTCGAACTCCTGACCTCAAGTAATCTGCCTGCCTCGGCCTTCCAAAGTTCTGGGATTACATGTGTGAGCCACCGCACCCAGCCAGTTAATGTTTATTGTGTATTGACTTTAATCATTGAATTAAATAATCATCTCAATAAATGAATTACCTTTGCAGATTTAAACTTCCTTATTACTGAAAATGTAACTTAAATGGCTATACCAAAAGTTCAAGCATCTTCGATCTTACTTCATATAACTCTTTCTCCTTAAAAAGAAGATGCTACTGTAACGATCTGACTGACACTCAGAACACCTGTGTGTAGGACTCTTTGTCCACTCAGTCGACTATGAAATTATTCTACAATAATGTTGTTTAAGTTCCAATTTTTCCAGTTTGTTGTTTTGCATCTTACATTATAGGCCCTACTTAATAAGAACTCTCAAGTTTGATACGTCAAAACAATTCCTCACTAGAGAGAAGGCAGATAGCTCTTGCTGTAGTTGAACAAAGACCTTTACTGCTCTCTAGGAAGGATGATCTGTTTGAACAATTATGCAGTTAGTCATGCATGCAGGTTTAATAACCGTTGATGGATCATTCATAAACTATCACTCTGCATTTCTTCTTATTCAGAGGGCAAGTGGAGTAGGCAACTTCCTAAGTGGTGCTCTGAAAATTCCCACACTTCGATGTCAATCCACCACCTACAATTTCTGTGTTAACCTTCTTAACCTTATTCCTTTGGATTGGAAAAACTATTTGGTCTTTGGTGCCTCAAAAGGCTAAGGAGAATGTTGACAGCAAGAATAAATGGATAACAACATTCCTATTATAGGATTATTGGTCAAAACCTTCTTGACTTAAAAAACTAGGAAAAGATGCTCTAATTAATAAACTTGTGCAAAATACCTAAGATGATGATGACGATGGTGATGATGATGGCAACTAACAAGTATGAAGCAATTACAGTATGCTAAGCATGTTGCTAAGAGTTTAACACGGATTATCATATCTAATACTCACATCAAGAAAAAGTTAGATGCTTTCATTATCTGTGCTTTGTGAATAAAGAAACTGAGGCTTAAACAAAGTTGAATAAAGAGCCACGGGTATTCGATTAATATGTATTCGGGTTGAGAATCTAACCTTGGATTTCTGACTATGCTGTCAAAGCTCTTAACCAATGTTCTGCGAGTGTCCTGGGCTGCAGGAAAGAACAGCTGGAATAAGGACTAATGGGGCTGTTTTATATCTCTCTTCCCATTTCAGCTTTCTTCCAAATGGCTTCTCTCAAATTCTACTTTAATTGCTAATTTATTCATCCAGCAGCCACTTAGTGGCCACCAACTAAGATCTTGGGACTATGCTTGATACTGTGAATATAAAAACAATTGTAAGGTAGTTCCCTCCTTCAGGCAGCTCATAGCTCAATGGGACATCTAGAAAATAACAAAGAATTGTAGAAACAGCATGGCGAGGACCATGCAGGAACAAGCAAGGAGCATTGGGCAAGTACAACGGGCACTGGGGAGATTTGATGACTCTCAGGGTGGCACTACGCTATTGTTTGAAGTTCCAAGAGGTGGCCAGGTGCAGTGACTCATGCTCGTAATCCCAGTACTTTGGGAGGCTGAGACAGGGGGATCACTTGAGGCCAAGAGTTCAAGACCAGTCTGGCCAATATGGTGAAACCCTGTCTCTACTAAAAATACAAAAATTAGCTGGGCATGATGGTGGGCGCCTGTAATTTCAGCTACTCGGGAGACTGAAGCAGGATAATTGCTCAAACACAGGAGGGAGAGGGTGCAGTGAGCTGAGATCACGCCACCGCATTCCAGCCTGGGCGACAGAGTGAGGCTCTGTCTCAAAAATAAATAAGTTAAATAAAGAAAGAAGTTCCAAGAGGTGCAGTCTTTTCCTTTCCTCTTTTCTTAGCTGTTCTTTACCTCATTCTTTCATCAAATAGTTAATGTAATTAGATTAAAAATAACCACGGGAACCATACAGTGGTTACAAGCTCAATCTCTGGTTACTGAACCTCTCAGAGCCTCATGGCTTTTCATTTGTACTTGTTAGGTTTGTTGGATATTGGTGAATATTAAATTAGAAATAATGTCATCACATTCTAACCATCCTTCCCTGCTTTACTTTTCAGAATAGCCCTTACCACTCACTGATATATTGCTAATCAGTTTGCTTGGCTTAGCCTACTTGTATGTACACTCCATGAAAGCCGGGATATGCTGAGCATGGTTTCTCACACCTGTAATCCTAGCACTTTGGGAGGCTGAGGTGGGAGAATTGCTTGAGCCCAAGAGTTCGAGACCAGCCTGGGCAATATAGTGAGAACTCATCTCTACAAATAAAACAAAATTTGATAGGCATGGTGGCACATGACTGTAGTCCTAGCTACTGAGGATGCTGAGACAGGAGGATCATTTGAGCCCAGGGGACAGTGGCTGCAGTGAGTTGAGATGTGCCTGGCAACAGAGCAAGACCCTGCCTCAAACAACAACAACAAACAAACAAAAAAAAAAAAAAAAAAGGAAAAGAAAAGGAAGCAGGAATATTATCTGCTTTCTTTATTAATATAACCCATATACCAAGAATAGCATTTGGAACTTAGTATTTGAATAAATAAGTGAATGAATGTCAGTAAAACATTTAGCAGAGTCTGGCTGATAGTAAACACTCAATAAAGATGAATTTTTATCATCATCATTATTATTATTTTAGAGACAGTGTCTTAAGGTCTTTCTATATTGCTCAGGCTGGCCTTAAATTCCTGGGTTCAAGCTGTCCTCCTGCCTCAGCCTCCTAAGTAGCTGGGATTACAAACTACATCTGATTATGATTATTGCCTGATATATATATATTTGCATTTCAAAAGTGGTAAACTTTTACAAGGGAAAATTCACTAGCATTGTCTTTTGTGTCCTGTTTAGTTATCTTCTGCCCATTTCCGTTTCTCCATCATTCTCAGTTATTTCACTAACGAATACCCTAAAAGGCGTTAAATGATTGGTTTACCTTTAACACTAGTATTTAAGAATTAAATGCCTGAACACACAATAAATTAAGAAAAGAAGGATGAATCCTTCATTGTGCGGTTTGGAACTAGTGGTTGAAATATTGGCACCAGCAGTGGAGGTATTTTTGGAGAAGGGAAGTAACAAAACTCAGGAATGGCTGAGGATATTGTTTGTCAATGCTTTTAATTCTTTTTTCCCTCTCTGCACCTTTTAAATAGTACCATTAACCTGCTACATTCTGACTGTCACACAGCCAGATGACATTTGTGTGTTTATAACATGAACATTTTCTACTTTGAGATATGATTGCTTGTGTTGCCCTGAAGAAAATCTTCTTATCCACCTCCTCCTGGCTAGGGCAGGAAATGGCTATAATCCTGACACATACGTGGAGTTTGATGACTCAGGAGTGTGCTTTCCTTTTAATCAAAATCCTGACAAAGACATCCGTATTAAATCATCTCCTCTTATTTAGTTTTACTTTAAAATTTCAGAGGTGGCTCTGTTGTTTGAAGTCACTAACCTCGTTGTCATTTTCCGTATCATCAGAGAAATATGCAGGGACCTGTCATGAAGTTTCAAATCTAAACTGTCAATCTAGCCTGACTTTTTTCTTTTGGGGTAAAAATTGATAGGTATATTATTTGTACAATTGGAGTCTCTGAAAGAGATATATCAATAATTAAGATTTCAAAAACTTAGTGAAAAGTTTACATCATCAACACATAAACTCATGTAGATCAGAAAATTTCAGAATTTATCTAAGTATAATGCCATATCTAGAAACTGCAGTGGCAAACTGGTAAAAACCAAATATGAAAAGTAAAATCTTAGACCCAACCAGAGAAAGACAAATTACTTAGAAGGATATAATGCAAGAGATGGCTGATTCTTGATTAGGAACAATGGAGGTCAGAGTAGACAGTAAAACAAATTTCAAAAAACCTGAAACTACCATTATAACTTTAAACAATTTCTTATAAAGTGAGAATATTCTTTAAAAATGGGTGTAGTAAAGACTTTGTGATAACCAAGTGCTGAGAAACCTAGCGTGGTTTTGATTCCAATGATCACATCTTCATTTTACCTATCTGTAATATTTTCTCTATGGGATACTTGTTTTTATTGACTTTTAGTATTCTTTAACTTACAGTTCATCTTGTTTGCTGAACACCACTGATTCGGGAACACTGTTAAGTGCTTCTTTCCCTGACATAGCTTGTAAATAGCCACCAGGGCAGAAAGCTGTAAAAAAAAAGAATAAAAAAAAATAACTCTTTGAAGATGATCCCAACTTCAAATAAAGATTAAATATGTGGTAAATCAATAACGATAAAACACTATAATAATTTTATTTCTGAAATGAGCTACTATATGAATGCATCTAAATTCATACCTAGTCTATTATAAGTTCACATTGTTTTAAACAATTTCTATCTCTTTGCATTGATCTGCATGCTTATTTCATTAAAAACCAAAAGAATTGTTAGTATTTGTCTTACTAAATTCTTTCTTTCTGTATTTTCTCTGTGAAATTTGTAAGTTATGTTCAAAAGGAAATAATTGTGCCAAAATAAAATAGTCTCTTCGGTTTTCCTAAACATTTCTACTGATACTGATTTTTTAAATTATTTTATTTTATTTTTATAGAGATGGAGTCTTACTATGTTGCCCAAGCTGGTCTTGAACTCCTGGGTTCAAACAATCCTCTTGCTTCAGCCTCCCAAATTGTTGGGATTATGGGCATAAGCCACTATACCCAGCCTCTACAGATACTATTTCGAAGAGAAGGGTAATACCATTTGTCCAATCAACATTTTTCCCCTGTGTGAAAGCCGACACATTGGGATATTCATCTCTATTTTTCCCATGTGTACATTTTAAAAAATTCTCAAGTGCCTTAGAGAAACACACTATGTGTGTGCGTATTCAATTAAAAATAAGACACATCAATTTCCTGATCAAATACTACAATTATATGGCAATATTTTATTATTGTGCCTTATGGTTAGTTATTATTCCCATTTTTGCAGATTCAGTCTCACAGCTTCAAATTCACAGTACCTGGCAGTAATTTAAATTATAAATGGTAATAATCAGAGAGCAGAATTATCATTTCTTTGATTCTAGATATAAACTTCTCTTAGCTGCTTTGGAAGACCATCATACCACTGAGTCATGTGTAACATTGTTTTACAACTAATACATATCAGTCTTTTACAAAAACTTGTGACTGATGAGCTACACTTTCTCTTTTTGGTTATTAATGACAACAATACTTAGATGAAACTGCATACTAACTGAACATGGACAAATAAAGTAGTAGAAAAATATTTTTATTATTACAATTTTTTCTTTTTCCTTTATGCTTTGTAAGTTTTACAACCATTGTACTAATAAAAATGTACTTTTTCAGTGATGTGTTGGAGTGGGCTTGGACTGGTTTACAAGAGCTGATGGTTGTGCACCTATTCCCATTTCCAAGTCTAGTGACATCAGGTTGATAGCTTGAAATTGGCCTTAGTGGAAGTATTTGCGTTATAGGAAGTAGCAAATGGGACAAACCAGGGCTCTTGTCTCTTTAGACCTGGAGAGCTGGTTGTTAAACATTTACCAGCATACCACCTTTAGTATTGTATCAATGTTAATTTTCTGATTTTGATAATTATACTAAAGTTAAATGAGGAAGTACCATTGTTTTTAGTAAACACACCCTGAAATATTCAAAGACAAAGACATTTTATATCTACAGCTTACTTCCAATAGGTTAAGGTCCTGTGCCATGAAACAATGTTTTGGTCAATGATTGACTGCATATACAATAGTAGTCCCATAAAGTTATAATACTGTATTTTTACTGAAACTTTTCTGTGTTTAGATACATTTAGATCTACAAATACTTACCATTCTGTTACAATTGCCTACGGTATTCTGTACAGTAACCTGCTGTACAGGTTTGTAGCCTAGGAGTGAAACCACCTTTGCAAAGACTATGACAGTGAAAGAAGTCTAGCATGACTGACTCCATCTTGCTTCTAGCTTCACAGGCTGGCTCTTCTCACTCATTCCTGGGTGTAGACCAAGCTAACCATGGGGGGAATTTACAGTTTAACTTGGAAGTAAGGAAAATAATAAAGCTTCTCTAAAACTAACCCCTTCCTTGCTCAGAGACTGAAGCTGCCTTTGTAAAACTAATACAAAGCCATGAAATTAGGATTATGGCAGGGGCCTGAGTTCTGCTAAAATGTAGGTATAGTTTCTATAATCCCTTATTGATCAGGAGTCATGTGGCCAGAGGTCACAAGATTTGTGACTTCCCCAATTGCTCTCCAATAGATAACATCACTGTTGTAGTACCTAAGATTGGACTTTCGAGATGTTTTTCAGACTTTTGCATCCTGGTAACTGACTGACCCCACCTGGACCTGTGACTCATGACTCAACCAGTCCTGTGGCCTCCATCCAAAGGTGGACTTAGTGTATAAGGACCATTTCTGCACCCCTCTGGTTTCATCCACAACCAATCAGCAGCACCCGTTCCCTACCCCCACTGCCCACCAAATTATCCATAAGAACCCTGGCCTCTGAGTTCTTGGAAAGACTGATTTGGGTGATAACTCCAGCCCTTCCACTTGGCTAGCTCTGCATTAATTAAACTTTTTCTCTACTGCAATACTGCAGTCTAAGTGAATTGGTTTTTTCTGTGCGGTGGGCAGGAAGAACCCACATTCGGTGATTGCAGGAGCAGTAGGCTATACCATATAGCCTGAGTGTATAGCAGGCTATACTATCTAGATTTGTGTAAGTACACTCTAATGTTCATAAAATGATGAAATCATTTTATGAGGCATTTCTCAGAACATATCCTTGTTGTTACATGATGCATGACTATATATATATATATATATATATATATGTATG
This sequence comes from Mandrillus leucophaeus, assembly GCF_000951045.1. Lineage (NCBI taxonomy): Eukaryota > Metazoa > Chordata > Mammalia > Primates > Cercopithecidae > Mandrillus > Mandrillus leucophaeus. The sequence goes on along the minus strand of NW_012108986.1, from coordinate 615,064 downwards.
CATATATATGCATCTTTGTGTGTGTGTATATGTGTATAGTATATAGACATAAGAGAGTTATGATAGGAAGAGACAGAGAGGGAGAGAATGATAAAGCAAATGTGGTGAAATGTTAACATTTGTGGAATTTGGGTAATGGTTATAAGGAATTCTTTGTATTATTTTTGTAATTTTTCTCTAACTTTGAAATTATTTCAAAACAAAAGGTTAAAAAGAAGTGTCCTTGAGGCTGGAATATAGTGGTACAAGAAACAAAGAATGGAAAAGAACAGAAAAAGCCAAGAACACATTCTTGAAAGGTGACATAAAGTAGTGTTTAGGAGTGTAGACGCTGGAGCTAGGCTGCCTGGGTTCAAAAGTCAGCTCTGTGTTATTTTCTGTGGTCTTGTCCCACTAAACCTCTGTGTACCTCTTTCATCTGTAAAATGGAATAATAATAATATCTATGTAAAGGAAAACTGTTTCTCTACTTAAAACACTCTGACAGTAAATGTATGAGTTTTCCATAACAAGTGAATCTCTAATTTTCTGCAGACATGGGTGTCCTATAATTTAATTCACTTTTGATACTAACTACCCAGGGCTAGTTCAGACCCCACAGGTTAAGGGTTCAGTTCCACAAGACTGCTTCCCATTTCAGATGCCCATCGCAAGTAGTGAGTCCTCAAGTTACCCATACTTCTGTCTGATGTGGCTACAAATCCTGGCTTCTGACAACTTCCTCCTCAGGTTCGATCGTTTGCCATAATGGCTAACGGAACTCAGGGCAATACTTTGTTTACTATTAGCAATTTATTATTAAGGAGATTATGAAGGATACAAATGAACAGCCAGATGAAGAGGTACATGAAGTGAGGTCTGGAAGGTCCTGAGCCCAAGAGATTCTGTCCTTTAGTGTCAGGATATGCCAGTGTCTGTGGATCTGATTACCAGCCAGGAGGTTCTTCAAACCCTGTTGTTTAGAGTTTTTATGGAGGTTCCATTACATAGGCATGATTGATTAAATCACTGGCCACTGGTGATTAACTTGATCCCCAGTCCCTCTCCCCTTCCTAGAGGTTTGGGGGTAGTGCTAAAAGTTCCAACACTCTAATCACCTGGGTGCTTTCTGTCCAAGAGTCACCTCATCAGCATAAGCTCAGGTATACAGAAAGGGGTTTATTATGAATAACAAAAGATGCTCTCCTCACATCTGTCACTCAGAAAATTTCAAAAGTTTTAGAAGCTCTTTGGTCAGGAATCAGGAACTAAGAACAAACATCAAGCAAAAGATACTCTTATCACCCTCTCACTTAGGAAATTACAAAGGTTTTAGTAGCTTTGTGCCAGGAACTGGGAAAGAGAACAAATACATGATTCTTATTGTATCACATTATGTCATCCAGTTGTGATTGAACAAGTTAATATATAAAGCACTTGTGTCAGTGACTGGCCCTTAGTGAGTATTAGCTATTACTGTTTTTATTGGCTTTGAGTTCCAAAATAGGGTATTGAAGTTTCCAAAATCAGCTTGGGCAACATGGCAAGACCTTGTCTCTAC
>NW_012108986.1:594960-613311 GCF_000951045.1 Mandrillus leucophaeus | reverse complement strand
AGTTTCCAAGAGTCAACAGTCAGGTGCTTGGGAGAGAAAAGTGCTCTCAAAATTCCAAATTCTTGGCTTTAATCACCAAGAACCAAAGTTGGTAGACTTAAAGCAAAAAGTATACTGTATACTATAACCATTATGGAATGTGAGGGTGTAGGATATAGATAAAAGGGTAGTTTTAAGTTACAAGGTAAGGAAATTAAAAAACAAAACTCAAGACAGAAACTCAACCACCAAAAATATTTTTCCTTGGCTGGAGTAAGGTATTTGGGGAGAATTTGGAAAAAAGAGCTAGAGAGCTTAGATAAAATGTGAGGCTTTGCTCCCTGTCTCTCTAGTCTTACTTTTCCAGGTTGAAATCTTCATATCAATGATGATGATAATGGTGATATTTACTGAGCAGTAACTATATGCCAGACTGTTCTAAGAGCTTTATGTGGATGATGTAATACAATTCTCCCAACAAAACTTTGTGGTAGGAATTATTATCACCATTGGTACATGAGAACTTAAGAGGCAGAAATGGCAAGTAAATTGCCCAGAGTCAGACAGTTAACAAGTGTTGAAACAGAATTAGAACCCAGATAAATGCCATGGCCTGTACTATCTCCAGTGGGTTTGGGGATTATAAAGAAGGGTGACTTGTGCTTGCATCCCATGTGAAATTTGAGGAGGAGAGAAACTTGATAGAATATTCAAGTGAGAGTGGCCCCCAGGATGCCACCCTGCTATCCACCTCCTGGCACTGATCCTTGTGTAGTCCCCTTTCACACTGCATCAGTGTCACCGGTAGAATATGGCAGCAGTGATGGCATATGATGTCTGAGACCAGGCCAAAAAAGACAGCATGGCTTCTGCCTTGTTCTCTCTCTCACATCACTTGCTCTGAGGGAAGCTAGCTGGCGTGTCCTGGGGAGCATTCAGAACCTCTACAAAAAGGCCCACGTATTAGTGTTAAAAGGAAAACTTTAGACAAATTTAAGTTAGCAGAGTTTAATTGAGCAAGGAAAAAAAAAACAATTCATGACTCAGGGAACCCACAGAATCATAGGAGATTCTGAGAGACTCCAGGGATGGCACATGGGATGCACAGAAAAAGGAAATGAGGTGCAGAAACACCTGGATTGGTTACAGCTCGGCATTTGCCTTATTCGAACATGGTTTGAACAGTTGGCTGCCGTGAGTGGTTGAAGTACGGCTGCTGGGGATTGTCTGAGACTCAGTTCTTGCTACAGAAGCATACTCCTAAGTTAGGATTTTCAATTTGCTCCCCTACTAGGTTAGGTTGTGGTTTTTCCATAAGGGCTCAAGTATGCGACCTATAGAGGCTTTCTCAGGCCAGATTTCAGTTTGATTTAACATGAGGAACTGCAGCCTGCGGTCAATAGCCAGTGAGGACTGTAGCCTCCCACCAACAGCCACGTGAATGAGTTTAGACATGGATTGACCAGCCCCAGGCAAAGTTTCAGGTCACTGTGTATGGCAGATGCACCTGACAGCAACAACTTAACTTAGACATACCCTGAGAATGACCCTATGGTTTAAGAACAATGTGCGTTTAGAGTTCCAAGCAAAGAAATCCAGGGGTGGCCAACCTAGAGATTCATTCCTTATCTATGAGAAACACCTGAACCCCTGTTCATCCCATAGAATGCAAGCCGTACAGGGGAGTGAGGCCTTTTGTTTGGGTTAAGTGAAGATTGCTAGGTGGAACTTGATGGGGGAGGGAGCTAAGTGAAAATGCTGTATAAATTATATACTTTTACAAGTGGATTCAGTTCCATGCAGCCCACCGCCCTTGGACTTCCCTGTATATACGTCCCCTCAATAAATCCTATGTCTCATTTGCTGGCTCCATGTGTCTTCTTCGTCCTTTTGAACATAGTACCATCCCTACTGAAGTTAATAGGGGTCCAGCACGACAAACTGTAGCACTAACTGATACTGTGATTGCAGCTTCAGATCTGAGCCAGAACCACCCAGCTAAGTTGCTCCTTAATTCTTAACCAGCAGAAATACCTGTTTGTTGTTTTAAGCCACTAAATGTTGGGGTGATAGGCAGCATAGCAACACATAGTCTAGCACAAACAAAAGACAGCCTCAAAAGAAATGGTGGTGTGGCATGTTTGAGCAAAGAAAGTATCAGCTAGACCACTTTCCCCCTTTAAGTGTTTTTGGCTAAGAACCAAGATCTACCAGGGAAGTCCAGGGATAGGGTTATAGAACCCTGTAGCGGGGTCTGCAAGGTGGACCATCCACGCCAAGGCAACAGACTCAGTGTTATACCAGCTGAGGACATATATGGGAAGCAGTGGAGACAGAGATCGATGCTCAAGACCTCTGTCTCTTCCTCTCTCACTGGCACAATACAAGTCACCCAGGAACTCATACAATCCTAAGAACATTACTCAGGAAAAAAGGGGCAAAGGAGAAGGGAGAGGTGGGATAGTCATAAGAGACGGAGTTTTAAACTGAAAGTAACTAAGGTACCTTGAAGTGGTGAGAATGAATTTTCTTCTCAGATGAAAATTGGGGTTTCAGAGTAAAATTAATTTCAGGTACAGAGAAAATAAGTTATTTATGGCCTTTTGCTCATTCAACATTTGTAGTTAAAAATCTTCACACCCACTATTTCATGATTGATAGTAGCGACCTCTTAATTCCAGAGCAAGGTAAAAAAAAATAGATCAGTGGTGTCACAAAAAATCAGTGTTGTCTTTATTTAGAGGGAATATGTGACTTTGAATTATTTTTGGAATTGGGAAATACATTTTTATGGAGCACAGTATCTCTGGAATTGCACTAATGATGGCCAATACTCCTGATGCACTCATGGTGTTCCATAAAATGATTCTCACTATTTTACAAATATTAAACTCATTCCATTCTCACAACAAATTTATGGTACACTTATTACCATCAACCCTTGCTTTAAAATGGTGAAACTGAGACAAAGAAGGTTAAGCAAAGTGCCAAAGGTCATAACTAGTCAGGCTCTGAGATCTATGAACTTAACCATTACCTTCTCATGCTCCTCAGCTTGTATCTGATAGTTCTTCAATTTTTTTCCCCCCAGTATATCAGGTTTGTCCTGGGAGCTGTGACTAAGTTGGAAAAGTGTAAGATACGGAAGTAGATTTAACGTGTATTCTTATGATGATACTAGACAAGGAGCTTATTGGCTTGTGTCTTAAATGGAGTTAATTATACTCACCTACATGCACAAGTATTTGTGGATATAATTCTGTTATATCTGGACTTCACTTTAAAGGTGAGTAGCATTGGGTGTCCTGGCTGTGGTGTGGAGGACTGCACAGATCTTCAAGGGTTGGCTTGTAAACATGTAATCAGAAGAGCCGGTTGCTGCCTGAGAATCCAGAGCAAGTTTTAAATAGCTCACTGAGAGCTAAGCTGGTCTTTTTATGTCCAAGTTATCAAAAATAGTTTCCTAATTTGTGTGTGTGACCTTTTCTGGCTACAGATGCTGAGCCATGAAGGCCATTCTGCCTTTGCTTGTCTCTTGTCTGGAGGCAAGAGCAAACTCAAGGCATTCTCAAATATGAACTACAATTTAAAAACCTAAATAATCTCAAACATGGTGCCTGCATAGAGTCCTGTGAGGTCCATGAGTTTCTCTGAGTTCGATGGAATCACTCTCTCTGTCACATACCTTTAAGACAGGGGATGGGAAATGGAGCCTTGGTAGCTGTGTCCTACTTTCTTCAGAATGTTAAGTCAGAAACCAAAACAGCCATCAATAAAGAGAAGCCTGGAGATTCTTCTATAGACAACTTGAGACTCTTTAACATTGTCGATTAACTTGTTTTACCTGACTCGCCTAATAATTTATAGGAAGAAGCATTACTATGATCTAATGGCTCTGCTCACTACTTTTCATTGACCTAGAAGACAGGTTCAAACATTTCTAAATCTTTTTCATGAACTTTTTACTTGAGAAGAGTTCTGATAAACACTCATTATGTAAAGTCAGTGGGGAAGAAGAAAAATTATGTCCATGTGGAGAGACTGTCTAGAATGCTGATCATGTGGAAATATTATGAAACATGAAAAATAAACTAAGCAAAACTAGAGAATAAACATCCAAAGTACTTAGGGAGCCAAATTTTGGCACTATTTTCCACTTTAAAAAAATCGGCTACTATAGTCCAGAAAAAAATATGTTTCAGTGTTCTTCTCTATAAAGAGATTTATAAGTTCCTCGCTAGCAGAACTTACTATATTTGTACGAAATACAAAGTTATGAACTTCTATTACTATTGCTAATCGGCAAATAATTTGTTTTAATTTTCTAGGTGAGTTAGTTGCAATTTAACACTGTTTATTTTGCTGATCCAAGATGGTAAGCTAGCATTTATTCAAAGAATGGAATAAATAGCATTTTATTTTCCTTAGTTACAAAATAGCTATTCCTGAAAATTTTGTATTACTCTTTTCCTACGACTTTAATTTAGGCTCACTAGGTGTTTTGTTTAATTTTAGCTTACTGGTTCTTGAACCCCCCCAGAAAGGAAATTTTTAAATGATGCATTCTAGGCATGCATAATGTATGCTATAAACTTCTGCTTCATCATAACTTTTCTTGCACATTAATACTGTTTACCATGGGTCTATTTCAACTGTGTGGAGCTCTTTTACATTTATGATTATGACCATTTCTGCTTCTTTTCTTTTTAAAATTTTAATTTTGCTGCAGAAATCTACTAGCCCAGCTGATCTTTTTGATCAGGTCACAGAAGGCATCTATAAGTCACTGATCTATGTATGCCTTTGGGCTGAGTGCCTACTCCTGTGTGTAGACACACAGGCCGAAGGTAAGCAAGTCCTCAAGGAAAAAGATGTGCAATGCTGGGCACTACTGGCATATTATTATTCCGTATAATACAAAGTAATAACCTAAACGTTATCCTAGTTCCTTGAATATTGAATGTCCTAGTACCTTGAATATTCTTTTGAGATAAATTCCTTACTGTTTATTATGGAGCTCTTGAACGTGATTTATTTCATAACAAGGATCTTAGGACAAATAATTAAAAACAGCTTTTGAAAACTTGCTGCCATGGTTGGTTAGCTGACCCAACAGTTCTTCTTACCTCTCAAGCTAAAGAATTTTCATGAATTTTATTGATATTCTGGTAAAATAAATATGTGGGGCAGCACAACCACCCTCCTGTTCCTCTTGCTTTGGCTTAGATTCTGTGTCTGAAGCTCTAGCAGTCATCTATGGCTGTCAGGGAGTCCCTTTGACAAAAGGGAGCCATTGAACTGATGTCGACCCTAGGCTTCCTCTTATGCAAGAAAAATAATGACTCTATTTTAAAAAACTCACTCAGATTTCTGATATCTTGATTTGCACATAGTCCTAACTAATACAATGAAATACAGTTATATCAAATATGGTTAATACCAAAGTATGATTATTCCAAATACTTAGAGAACTGATGATGTTGAAGCCAAAATGTACATTGCCCCATTTTTTAATGCAATGAAGAATTTCAAGACTAATTTCAACACTGAAAAAAGTACTTACTAGTTTGCTTTCTTCCCCTTTCCGTTTGCCAGTTTTCTCTATTTGTAAGCTTTTAAGTGTCACCTCATATGCTGGGTAAATTGTATTGCTTTACAAGCAGAGGCTTTTATCAATTGGTCATTTCCCTCAAAACATTATATGCTAATATAAAAATTTCCGCTTTCGAAGAACTAAGGATTTGAAACATGTAATTAAATTAATAGCAAAAGGATAAATTATATCTCTTTGCTTCCTTTCTTCAGCTCTCTTTCTCCAACTGTTTCTTCTTTCAACATTTCTCTTTAGTCTTCCCACTCTCCTGTTTTTTTTTTTCTTTCTCATAGCTGGTTCTTTATAGTATTGCACAGTGCAATGAGATATATTTTTCATGAAGGATCTAGAGATCTTTTCTTAGTATTTATAACTAAGTATTAAGTTATAAGTAAAAGCGTGACAGATACTTTTTTTCTTATAATTTTGTAAGGATTTTTTCTTTGCCAGTATGTTATATAACATATTATGCAATAGAACTAGTAATGAAAAAGTTATCCAAATTTTCAGTTTCAAGTAATTTCCCCACATTTTTTTCTGTAGAAATATCATCTTCTGAGGTACATGCCATTATATCACAATGGTGAATTTTTGATCCAAGTCAAAATATGAGGTCACAAGTGATAGTTAACATTTGATTATTTACCAATGTTTTTCTATTTACATGTAGAGAAATACTGCATCTTTTAATGGTACACCTATCAGCTAAATGACGTAAGTGCATCAGTGTGCGACAAATAAGGCAAGGCTAAAGAACATAAGTTGGTATGTTATAAATGTTTAAAACCGAACAGGATCAAAACCAAAATGCTTAATGTTAAGTAAAACGTATTTAAAGCAAACCTATATCATTTCCTCACACAAAAAGGCCACATAGAAGATATCTAAATGAGAGGAACAAAACAGAACATACTTTCCAGTTTTTACTAAATTAAAGGAAATTTAAAAGAATCTATTGGAATAATATTTCTATGCCTGTATTAGTCTAATAATCTAAATAGACATTATTTAACCAGATTCCAAAGTTCAAGGACAACATAGTTGAAAGATCTCTGATTTTAAAATCAATGTTTGTATAAGTAAACCTTTGTGCCCAAGCTGTAAATTATTAAAATAAGTAAATAATGAGTTCCCAGGTCTCCTCGTTAGGTCTTCCACATGCAATGTTTTGTTTAAATGCCTCACTCACTCTTTGGTAGTTCATTACTAGTGATAGTCTGGGCATTTTTAGATTTGCCAATGATACATGGGGATTAAGTACCCACCAGCATGTCCTCATGCAAATTTCAGGTTAGCTATTCCTGCCACATTCTCAGAGTTAAAGTTTGAGAACCTCAGTGAAGGGTAGAGTTCTTTGCCTAGCAGTTTCTCAAGTGTCCATTCCTTTATTTTCTGTATCGTTCACTTTGATTTTTGTCTCTAGGCCCTTCTTTGTCATGCAGCAGAAAACTTAGTTTAGTCATTTTTAAGTAAAAGTCAATTCAGTTATTTTTCAGTCATTTAATTTTGAAATTTAATCATATTCAGGATGTTCCTTCTTTCAGTCCCTTGTGCTGTCTTTTTTTCCTGGGTTGGAGTTTTAAATTTTAGGGGCATATGTAACTGCTACTGTGGTAATGTTGTACCAGAATCAGGTGGGAGCTGGGTATCTTATTGCTACAAAGAGTCTGTTTTGTCAGTCCATGATCTCTATTTTAATAACATTAAATGGCTTGAACTTCCTAGCCATTCTTAAACTCCAAAAGGAGAAGCGTATAATGAAGCATGTCTGACCCCCGCCTCCCCACTGCACCCTTCCTATCGCGTCCTAAATTAGTTTTTCAGGTTTCTTTGGGATACTGAAGCAAGGTCCTTGTCCATTAAGTCAGCTGGGGAGACTTAGAATTTTGTTTGGTTTACAATGTCAAGGATAAAAGAGCTTATGGCTGTGAGTTCCATCACTCTCTTTCTTCCTCTCTCTTTCTCTCCTTCTCTCACATGTGCTCTCTCTCCATGTAATGATTTCTACCATGTTATGACATAGCAGGAAGGCTCTCACTAGCTGCAAACCCTCAATCTTGGACTTCCTAGCCATTAGAACTGTAACAAATAAATCCCTGTTTTTTATATATTACCCAGTCTCAGGTATTCTGTTATAGGAGCAGAAAATGAACCAAGACAGAACATTGGTCTGAGAAGTGTAACTGTCGCTGTAACAAATACCTAAAAATGTGGAAGCAGTTTTGGAACTGGGTAATGGGTAAAGACTGGAGGAATTTGGATGAGCAGGCTAATGTCAAAAGGCAAAATTACAAGTTTAGCTTGAAAATCTTAATTGGCTTCTATTGCAATTCCAGAGTCAGACAACACTTCATTGTATAAAACAGAATAAGTATTCCAATGAATTGAGCAGAAGGGATTGGTTTTCTGGACAGAAAACGGCTGAAGAAAGTAGAAACAAAGAATAAAAACAGATGGTCATTTCAAAAATACTTTTCTTATAAGAACAGGACAGGGAGACCGAACAACAGAAAAATAACTGATTGGTTAACATGAGGTTACTTTTTGTTGTAAAGATTAAAACAGAGGGAACTTCATTATCATGCTGATTGAATATTGAAACTGGCCTGTTTGGGAAAGTGGCTATCTCTTTTGTGATTTCTTGGAAGGTCAGATAAAAACTTAGTTTTGTTATGCTGATCTAAAACTTTAGTATGGGTGACCCCATTTTGATTTTTAGTCTGGTCTGTTGAGGCCTAGTTCAGGACCTTAATCTAAAACAATGTCCTCCTATGATTTTTATTTAACACTAGAAGAAGCCTAGATTGCTATAAGTGAAGCACTAAGGAAAATTCTGACAAGGGCTCAGAAGACAAGAGCTGTAGGGAGAGCCAAAACCTTAGGGATTACGTTAGTGGTTGTGATCAGAATGTTGGTAAAAATATGAATGGCAAAGACTTTTCTGATGAGAACTCAGACAGATATGAGGAAAAAAGCACTGGAATCTGGAATAAAGGCTCATCTTGTTATACAGTTACAAAGAACTTGGAAGAATTATGTCCATGTCCTAAACTTTGTTGAAGACAAACTTAAGCATGATGTACTGGGATATCTGGAAGAAGAAGTATATAAACAACAAAGTATTCAAGGTACTACATGGCTTCTTTTGGCTGCTTACAGTAAAATTAGAGAAGAAAGAAATGATTTAAATCAAAATTTATAATTAAATGCGAAGCAGAATGGAAAGATTTAGAAAACTCTGAGCCTAGCCATGCAAAGAGTCAAAAAGCATATTGGAAGAGAATATTAAGGGTGTGGTCAAGTGAGCAGTTGCTAAAATGATTAATAAGGATAAAAGGAAGGGAGTTTTTATTCATCAAGACAATGGAAGAAGGACCCCAAGGGCATTTTAGAGATCTTTGAGGCAAGCTAGAACTTTGAAGGCAAGATACCCAAAGACGTACCTATGGAACTTCAGTGTTCACCGCCCTACACCACCGTGGGACTCTGCTCCCTGATTTCTGGTGCAGCGCCCCTCAGCTGCCTCAGTTGTGGCTCAGGTGGGCCCAAGTGTGGCCCAACCCTGCTCCAGGAGGTAAAATCATAAACCTTGGCAGTGTCCACATGAGTATGTGTTTGAAAATACTTGCTTTCTGTCTATTGCTTATCTTTTCATTTTTTAAATGGTGCCTTTAGAAGTGTAAAAGTTTTAAACATTGCTGAGGTCCAATTTATCAATACTGTTCTTTTACAAACCATGCTTTTGGTCTTTACCTAACCCAATATCTCAAAGATTTTGTTCTACTACTGAAGAAAATGAACTCAAAATAAATTATAAACTTAAATGTAGGAGCCAAAGCAATGACACTTTTAAAGGAAGTTTTATTGTTTTGGCTCCTACATTTAAGTTTATGATTTATTTTTAGTTAATTTTTGATATGGTCCGAGGCAAAAGTCTAAGTTCATCTTTTTGCATGTGGACATCTAATGGTCCTAGTACCATTTGTTAAACAGACTATACTTTCCCCAGTGAATTGCCTTGGTAATTTTGTTAAAAATCAGTTTAATAAAATATAGGTTTTATTTTGGAGCTCTCAATTATGTTCTGTGAATCGTGAATCTATATGCCTAAGTACTACTATGGTCAGGGGTGGTGGCTACAGGATGAAGCTCCTCTGCCTTTGGAAAGGGGAGAGAAGAGTGGAAAGGACTACGTCTTGTGGTTTGAATGGCAGCTGAGCTGCAATAGAATAGAATACCAGGTAGATTTCTAAGGTTTTTGACTCTAGTCTCTGACTTCTGGATGGCACTTCTGGACCCACCTGGGGCCTGGGGGACCTTACTACCATGCAAAAAAAGACACAGGCCTGGATGGCTTTGCCACTTGCTGATTGTAGAGCCCTGGGGTCTTGATGAACATAGGCAGTAGCCAGGGCATGGTTACAGCAGGCCTTGGACAAGACCCAGTGCTGGGCTGGTTTCAGGTCTGACCCAGCACAATCATAGTGATGGTGGCTAAAGGGGTGCTTGTGTCACTCCACTCCCAGCTTTAGGTGGCTCAGAACAGAGAGAGATGGTCTGTATGTTTGGGAGAAAGCAAAGGAAGAGAAAGAGTCTCTGCCTGGTAATCCAGCAGTTTCTCCAAGATTTTGTCCAAGACCATCAAGGGAGTACCTCTACGAGTCTGCAAGAACCACAGCGTCACTGGGTTTGGCATGCCCTTTAAAGCAGATAAAGCTCCAGATCACAATACTCAAGTACTTTCAAATATTTGGAAAGTCTTCCCAAGAAGGATGGCTACAAATAAGCCAAGACAGTAAAGACTAAATACCTAAGCCTTCAATGCCCAGATACAGAAGAATATCTACTAGCATCTACGCCATTGAGGAAAATGAGACCTCTCCAAATGAACTAAATAGGACACCAGGGACCAACCCTGGAACAACAATGACATGTGATCTTTCAGATAGAAAATTCAAATTAGCTGTGCTGAGGAAACTCAAAGAAATTCAAGACAACACAGAGAAGGAATTCAGAATTCTATCAGATAAATCTAACAAAGAGATTGAAATAATAACTAAGAATGAAGCACAAATTTTGGAGTTGAAAAGTGTAATTGGCATACTGAAGAATGCATCAGAGTCCTTTAACAGCAGAATGGTTCAAACAGAAGAAAAAATCAGTGAGCTTAAAGATGGTCTATTTGAAAATATACAGTTTCAAATATAGGTCAGGTGTGGTGGCTCACACTTGTAATCCCAGCACTTTGGGAAGCCGGGGCAGGTGTATCACTTGAGGCTAGGAGTTTGAAACCAGCCTGGCCAATATGGCAAAACCCTATCTCTACTAAAAATACAAAAATTAACTGGGCACGATGGTGCATGCCTGTAATCCCAGCTACTCAGGAGACCGAGGCATGAGAATCACTTGAACCTGGAAGGGAGAGGTTGCAGTGAGCCAAGATCATGCCACTGCACTCCAGTCTGGGTGACAGAGTGAGACTCTGTGTTAAAAAATGAAATAAAAATAAAATAATGCTTATTTTAAGAAATAAGATAAAAAAGATTTAAAAATTTAAAAAAATACACAATCAGAAGAGACAAAAGAAAAAAGAATAAAAAAGAAGGAAGTATGCCTATAGGATTTAGGCATGCTAAATAGTCTCAAAAGAGCAAATCTAAGAGTTATTGGCCTTAAATAGGAGGTAGAAAAAGAGATAGGGATAGAAAGCTTCTTCAAAGGGATAATAACAGAGAACTTCCCAAACCTAGAGAAAGATATCAATATCCAAATACAAGAAGGTTATAGAACACCAAACATATGTAACCTAAAGAAGACTACCTCAAGGGGCATTTAATAATCAAACTCGCAAAGGTCAAGGATAAAGAAAGAATCCTAAAATCAGCAAGAGAAAAGAAACAACGTACAGTGAAACTCCAATATACTGGCAGCAGACTTTTCAGTGGAAACCTTGCAGGCCAGGAAAGAGTGCCTGATATATTTAAAGTGCTGAAGGAAAAAACTTTTACCCTGGAATAGTCTATCTGTTGAAAAGATCCTTCAAACATCAAGAAGCAATAGACTTTCCCAGACAAACAAAAGCTGAGGGATGTCATCAATACCAGGCATGTCTTACATGAAATGCTAAAGGGTGTACTTTAATCAGAAAGAAAAAGACATTAATGAGCAATAAATAATCACCTGAAGGTACAAAACTTACTGGTAATAGTAAGCACACAGAAAACCACAGAATATTATAACATTTGTAACTATGGTGTGCAAACTACTCTTATCCTAAGTAGAAAGAATAAATGATGGACTAATATAAAATAGTAAGTACAATAACTTTTTAAGACATAGTCAGTACAGTAAGATATAAATAGAAACAACAAAAAGTTAAGTGGGGGGATGCAGTTAAGACAAGTATTTATTAGTTTTCTTTCTTGCTTCTTTTATTGTGTATGCAAATAGTGTTACATTGTTAACAGGTTAAAATAATGGGTTATAAGACAGTAATTGCAAGCTTCATGACAACCTCAAACCAAAAAACATACAAATGTATACATAAAAAATAAAAAAGCAAAAAGCTAAATCATGTCACAAGAAAAAATCATCTTCACTAGAGGAAGACAGGAATGAAAGGAGAAGGAAGGAAGAGAAAAGCACAAAACAACCAGAAAACAAATAACAAAATGGCAGGAGTAAATCCTTACTTATCAATAATAATAATGAATGGAAATGGACTAGACTTTCCAACAAAAAGACATTGTCAAGCTGAATGGATGAAAAAGCAAGACCCATTGATCTGTTGTCTACAAGAAACACAGTTCACCTATAAAGACACACACAAACTCAAAATAAAGAGATGGAAAAAAGTAAGAAGCACAGATGTGTTGCCTATAAGAACCACACTTCACCTGTAAAGACACACTCAAACTGAAAAATAAAGGGATGGTTTCTATTGGTTTTCATGCTAATGGAAACACAACAAAAACAAAGAAACAAACAAAGAAGAACAGATGTCACTAGACTAACATCAGATAAAATAGATTTCAAGACAAAAACTGTAATAAGTTCTGATGCTTACTTGAGTAATGTAAAATAATTGTAAGAAGAGACAAAGAAGGTTACTATACAATGATAAAGAGGACAATTCAGCAAGAGGATATAACAGTTATAAATATATAAGCACTCAACACTGGAACACTAAGATATATAAAGAAAATACTATTAGACCTAAAGAGAGAGACAGCCCCCAGTACAATAATAGCTAGAGATACAACACCCCACTTTCACCACTGCAAAAATCTTTCAGACAGAAAAATCAGACTTAATCTGCAGTATAGCCGAAATTAATCTAATAGATATTTATGGAACATTTTATCCAAGAGCTGCAGAATATGCTCTTTTCCAGAGCACATGGATCGTTCTCAAGGATAGACCATATGTTAGGTCACAAAACACGTCTTACAATATTCAAAAAAAATTGAAATAACATCAAGCATCTCCTCTGGCCACAATGGAATAAAACTACAAATTAATAACAAAAGGAATTTTGGAAACTACACAAATACAAGGAAATTAAACATCATGCTCCTGAATGACCAGTGGGTCAATGAAGAAATTAAGGAGGAAATTGAAAAATTTCTTGACACAAGTGATAATGGAAACACAACATACCAAAACCTATGGGATAGAGCAAAAATAGTACTAAGAGAAAAAGTTATGGTTATAAGTACCTACATCAGCAAAAAGGAAAACCTTCAAATAAACAACCTAATGATGCACCTTGAAGAACTAGAAAAGCAAGAGCAAACCAAAATCAAAATTAGCAGAAGAAAATAAATAATAAAGATCAGAGCAGAAATAGATGAAATTGGAATGAGGCCGGAAGCAGTGGCCCACACTTGTAATCCCAGCACTTTGGGAAGCTGAAGCGGGTGGACCACTTGAGGTGAGGAGTTAGAGACCAGCCTGACCAACATGGTGAAACCCCATCTATACTAAAAATATCAAAAATTAGCCAGGTGTGATGGTGGAGGACTGTAGTCCCAGCTACTTGGGAGGCTGAGGCACAAGAATCATTTGAGCCTGAGAGGTGGAGGTTAAAGTGGGTAGCGATTGTGCCACTACACTCCAGCCTGGGCAACAGAGCGAGACTCCATTAAAAAAAAATTGATGAAATCAAAAGTTGTTTTTTGGAAAAGTTAAACAGAATTGACATACCTTTAGCCAGGTTATTTAAGAAAAAAGACAAAAGATCCAAATAAATAAAACCAGAAATGAAAAAGGAGCCATTATAACTGATACTGAAGGAATTCAAAGGATTATCGGTGGCTACTATGAGCAACTACATGCCATTAAATCAGAAAATACGGATGAATTGGACAAATTCCTAGATACAACCTACCAAGATTGAATCAGGAGGAAATCCAAAACTGGAACAGACCAATAACAAGTAATAAGATAAAATCGGTTATAAAAATCTCCCAGTAAAGAAAATTACAGGACCTGATGGTGTCACTGTTGAATTCTGCCAAACATTTAAAGAAAAATTAATACCAATCATACTCAAACTATTCCGATACATAGAGGAGGAGGAGATACTTCTAAACTCATTCTATGAGGCCTGATACTGACACCAGGCAAAGACACATCCAAAACCAGAAAACTACAGGCCAATATCTCTGATGAATACTGATGCAAAAATACTCAGCAAAATGCTAGCAAACTGAATTCAACAATATATTAGAGAGATATTTCATCTTGACCAAACGGGATTTATCCCTGGGATGCAAAGTTGGATGCAACATATGCAAATCAATCAATGTGATATACCATATTAACCGAATGAAACATGATCATTTCAATTGTTGCTAAAAAAGCATTTGATATAATTCAGCATCCCTTCGTGATAAAAACCCTAAAAAATCCGGAAATAGGAGGAACATTCCTTAACATAATAAAAGCCATATACCACAGAACCACAACTATTCTGATACCAAATGGGGAAAAACTGAAAGCCTTTCCTCTAAAATATAAAACACAACAAGGATGTCCACTGTCACCACTGTTGTTCAACATAGTGTAGGAAGCCCCAGCTAGATAGAGAAATCAGACTACAGAAAGATATAAAGGGCATAAATTGGAAAGGAAGAAGTCAAATTATCCTCACTTGCAGATGATAGGATCTTATATTTGGAAAAACCTAAAGATGCCATCAAAAGACTATTAGAACTAATAAACAAATTCAGAAAAATGGAAACACAACAGTGTCAACAGTGGACAATGTGAAAAAGAAATAAAAAAGTAATCATATTTACAATAGCCACACATAAAATTCAATACCTAGGAATTAACCAAAGAAGTGAAAGATCTCTATAATGAAAACTATAAAATGCTGATTAAAAAAATTGAAGAGGACACCAGAAATGAAAAAATTGTCCATGTTCATGAATTGGAAGAATCAACGTTGTTAAAATGTTCATATTACTGCCCAAAGAAATCTACAGATTTAATGCAATTCCTATCAAAATACCAGCGACACTCCTCACAGAAATAGAAAAAAAAATCCAAAATTTATATGGAATCACAAAAGACCCAGAATAGCTAAAGCTATCCTAAACAAAAAGAACTAAACTGCAGAAGTCACATTATCAGATTTCAAATTCTACTACAGAGCCATAGTAACCAAAACAGCATGGTACTGGCATAAAAGCAGACACATAGACCAACAGAACAGAATAGAGAATGCAGAAACAAATCCACACACCTACAATGAATTCATTTTTGACAAATTTCCAAGAACACACTGGGGAAAGAGAATCTCTTTAATAAATGGTGCTGGGAAAACTATACGCATATTCAGAAGAATAAAACTAGACCCCCATCTCTTGCCATATACAAAAATCAAATCAAAATGGATTAAGACTTACATCTAAGACCTCAAACTATGAAACTCCTACAAGAAAACATTGGGAGAAATCTCCAGGATGTTGGTCTGGGCAACAGTTTATTGAGTAATACCCCACAAGTACAGGCAACCAAAGCAAACATGGACAAATAGGATCACATCAAGTTAAAAAGCTTCTGCACAGCAAAGGATACAATCAACAAAGTGAAGAGACACCCCACAGAATGGGATAAAATATTTGCAAACTACCCATTCGACAAGGGATTAATAGTCAGAATATATAAGGAGTTCAAACAACTCTATAGGAAAAAATATAATTCGGTCAAAAATGGGCAAAAGATTTAAGTTGACATTTCTAAAAAGAAGACATACAAATGGCAAACAGAAATATGAAAAGGTGTTCAACATCACCGATCATCAGAGAAATGCAAATCAAAACTACAACGAGATATTATTTCACCCCAATCAAAATGGCTTATATCCAAGAGACAAATGGCTTTTATCCAAATAACAAATGCTGGTAAGGATGTGCAAAAAAAGGGAACCCTTGTAAACCGTTGGTGGGAATGCCAATTAGTGCAACCACTAAGGAGAACAGTTTGGAGTTTACTTAACAAACTAAAAATTGTGCTACCATATGATCCAGCAATCCCACTGGATTTCCAAAAGAAAATAAATCCATAAATTGAAGAGATATCTGCATTCCTATGTTTGTTGCAGCACTGTTTACAGTAGCTAAGATTTGGAAGCAACATAAGCATTCATCAACAGATGAATAAATAAGTAAAATGTACATATGCACAATGGAGTGCTATTCAGCCATGATAAAAAATGAGATCCAGTCATCTGCATCAACATGGATGGAACTGGAGACCATTATGTTTACTGAAATAAGCCAGGCACAGAGAGACAAACATTGCATGTTCTCCATTATTTGTGAGATCTAAAAATGAAAGCAATTGAACTCATGGATATAGAGAGTAGAAGGATGATTATCAGAGGCTGGGAAGGGTGGGGGAATTGGTGCAGAGGTGAGGATGGTTAAAGGATACAAAACAAAATAGTTAAAAAGAATGGATAAGGCTTCCTATTTGTTATTGCAACAAGGTGACTATAGTCAATAATCAATAATAACAACTGAACATTTAAAAATAACTTCAAGAATGTAGTTGGATTATTTGCAACTCAATGGATAAATGTTTGAGGGGATGGATACCCCATTCTTCATAATGTACTTGTTTCACATTGCATGTCTGTACCAAAACATCTCATGTACCCATATATACACCTACTATGCACCCACAAAAGTTAAAAATGAAGAAGAAAGCAAATAAATAAAAAAATCCATATGCCTTTATGTCTGTGTACCAGTACCAAATTATAGCTTTTATAATAAGTTTTGAAATTGGGAAGTAAATGTCCTCCAACTTTGTTCTTATTTTTCTAAATTATTTTGACTACTTTGGGTGTTTTTCATTTTCACATAATTTTCAGGATTTATCAATTTCCACACACAAAAAATACTACTGGAATTTTTGATAGGGATTGTGTTGAATCTATAAATGAATTTGGGAGATAGTTGCTATCTTCGCAATATTGGTTCTTCTAATAAACAGACATGAAATGTCTTTGTATTTATTTAGATCTTATTTAATTGACTTCAGCAAAATTTTGTTATTTTCAGTGTATGTTTTATATTTTTCTGCTAAGTTTATTCATATTTTATTCTTTTTGTTGCTACTATGAATGGCATTTTATTCTTAATTTCACTCTTATTTAGAAATATAATTGATTTTTATATACTTATCTTGTATCTTGCAATAAAGCAATAGATTTTATCTGAAAAGCAGTTTCAGGTTTACAGAACAATTGAGCAGAAACTACTGAGAATGTCCACATTTTCCCTCCACCCACTACCACTCCCCTTTCATGCTCCCTACCCAGTTTCCCCTATTATTAACATCTTGCATTAGCATGGTACATTTGTTACCCTTGATGAGCCAAAACTGGTACATTGTCATTAACTAAAGTTCATAATTTACATTCGAGTTTCTCCTTATTGTATATTCTGTGGGTTTTTACAAATGTATAATGACGTGTGTACACCATTACAGTATCATATCTGAATATTTTCACTACCCTAAAAATCCCCTGCACTTCATTTGTTTCCTTCTTCCCTCATGTCTCCAGAAAACACATCCTTTTTCTCCCTCCAGAGTTGTGCCTTTCGCAGAATATCATATGATCGAAATCATGCAATATGTAGTCTTTTTAGTTTAACTTCTTTCACTTAACAGTATGCACTTAATGTTTATTTCATGTTTTGTTGTAGCTTGATAGCTCATTTAATTGCTGAATAATATTCCATTGTATATTGGAGTATACCACAGCTAGGATGTACCACTGTTTATCTATTTACTTAATGAAGGATATTTTGACTGCTTCCAAGTTTTAGCAGATTGTGAATAAAGCTGATACAATTCTTCATGTGCAGGTTTTTATGTATATATTTCAGCTCATTTGAGTAAATACCAAGGAACACAATTGCTGGATCATGTGGTAAGCCTATGTTTATTTTTGTCAGAAACTTCCAAACTGTTTTTCAATTTTACTGTGTCATTTTTTCATTCCCACCAGTAATGAGAATCTCCATCGCTCCACATCCTTGTCAGCCTTTGGTGCTGTAAATGTTCTGGATTTTAGCCATTTTAATAGGTATGTCATGAGATCTCACTGTTGTTTTAGTTGGCAATTCCCTGACGACATGTGATGTTGAGTATCTTTTCATATGCTTATTTGCTATCTACATGTTTTCTTTGGTGAACTGTCTGTTCAGGTTTTTTTTTTTTTTTTTTTTTTTTTGCTCACTTCTTAATTAATTGGGTTG
>NW_012108986.1:580202-594908 GCF_000951045.1 Mandrillus leucophaeus | reverse complement strand
TATAATGATTCATCAGATATGTGTTTTGCAAATATTTACTTCCAGTCTGTGGCTTATATTTTTATTCTCCTAAGAGTGATTTTTTGTGAGCAGAAGTTTTTAATTGTAATGAAGTATAACATCAATTTTTGCTTTCATATGTTGTGCTTTTGGTGTTGTATCTAAGAAGTCACCACCAAACCAAGGGTCACCTAGCTTTTATCTTATGTTACGTTCTAGAACTTTGTGGTTTCTTGTTCTAAATTTAGGTCTCTAATCCATTTGGGGTTAATTTTTGTGAAAAGTGTATGATCTGTGACTAGATTCACTTTTTTTTTTTTGCATATGAATGTCCATTTGTTCTAGCACCCTTTACTGAAAAGACTCTCTTTTCTCTATTAAATTGCCTTCGCTCTTTTGTCAAAGTTTAATTGATTATATCTGTGTCTGTCTATTTCTGGGCTGCTATTCTGTTCCCTTGATTTATTTTTTTAACCTTTTGCCAATACCGTATTTTCTTGGTTATTGTAGTTTCCTTCTTTTTTTAAAAAAATTTCTAGTTTAACTTGATTTGTATAATTTTCCTCCTCCTAAATTTATTAATACTTATTTCATGACTTAACATATGATTTATCCTGGAGAATATCCCATATGTGCTTGAAAAGAATGTATACTCTTTGTGTTCATGGGTGTTTGGTCAAGTTGGTTGATAATGTTTTTTACGTTTTATGTATTCTTGCTGAATTTTTTTACTAGTTGTTCTATTAGTTTTTACTTTGTTGCTTAGGCTTGAAACTTATCTATCAGTTTTCAAGAGTGGAATATTAAAGTTTATAACTACTATTGTTGAATTTTCTATTTCTACCTTGAATTCTGCCAGTTTTAGTTTTGTGTATTTAGGGATCAGTTATTAGATGTTTATAATTTTTATGTAGTACTGCTGAGTTGATGCTTTTATCATCATAAAATGTCTCTCCTATCCAGTAGCAATTTTTTAAAGTTTATTTTGTCTTTTATTAGTATAACCTCTCCAGCTCCATTTTGGTTACTGTTTGCATTATATGTCTTTTACTCATCTTTTTACTTCTAGCTGATTTGTGTCTTTGAATCTAAGTTCTTTCTTGTAGACAGCATATAATTGGATCATGTAGTTTTATCCATTCAACCTGCCTCTGCCTTTTGGATTGGAGCATTTAATTATTTACATTTAATTTAATGACTGATAAGGTGGGATATATGTCTGCCATTTTACTATTTGTTTCCTGTGTGTCTTGTGTCTTTTTTGTTCGTCTCTTTCCTCATGACTGACTTCTCTTGTGTTAAATAGATGTCTTCAATGTTATCATTTAAATTCCCATGTTGTTTCTTCTACTCTTTTAAAAAATGTTATTTCTTAGTGGTTATCCTCAGGATTACAACTGCTATCTTAAAGCAATCTAGTCTGGATGAATACTAACTTAATTTCAATAGTACACAGAAATACAGAAATTTTGCTCCAGTATCACTCCATTCCCTCCTTCCTCTTATGTGATATTATTATACAGATTACATCTTTATACATTAGACCATCAATACAGATTTATATTTATTCCTTTATGCACTTGTCTTCTAATTCAGAGAAGAAAAGCAGTACAAAAATTATAATTTTATTTATCTTTCGTTTAAGGCTGAAGGAGCCCCTTTAGGGCAGATTTGCTGGTTGTAAATTCTGTAAGCTTTTGTTTACCTTGGAATACATTTCTCTCACAGTTTTGAAAATTGTTTTGTTAGATATAGAACTTTTGGTCAGTGGTTGCCCCTTCCCCTAACACTTCAAGTATGTCATCATGCTACTTTCTGATCTCCATAGTTTCTGATGAAATGTCAGCATTAATAGTTTTGAGAATTTCTTGTACATAATGATTTAATTTTCTCTTATTGCTCTCAAGATTCTCTCTTTGTGTCTTTCTGCGGTTTGACTATGATGTATTAATGTGTGTCTTTCTTTGAATTTTTCTACTTGGGGTTCATTTGTTTTTTCTATCAATGTTGGGAAGATTTCAGTCATTATCTCCTCAACTATTCTTTCTATCCCTTCCTCTCCAATCCTTCTGGTACTCTTACTATGTGTTTGTATTTTGTCTTTTATTAGTATAACTTCTCCAGCTCTATTTTGGGTACTGTTTGCATTATATATCCTTTATTCATCTTTTTACTTCTAGCTGATTTGTATCCTTTCATACAAGATGGATACAAAGAATGGAGAGGCTTACTATTTGATAGCACAACAGGGTGACTATAGTCAATAGTCAATAATAACAACTGTACATTTAAAAATAATTTACAGAATGTAATTGGATTGTTTGCAAATCAGTGGATAAATGCTTGAGGGGATGGATACTCCATTCTTCATAATGCACTTGTTTCACATTGCATGTCAGTACTAAGACATATCATGTACCCATATGTACACCTACTGTGTACCCACAAAATTAAAAATGAAAAAAAAAACAAATAAAAAATCCATATGCCTAGATGTCTATGTACCTGTATCAGATTATAGCTTTTATAATAAGTTTTGAAATTCAGAATTGAATGTCTTCCAAGTTTGTTCTCACTTTTCTAAATTATTTTGAGTACTTTGGGTGTTTTTCATTTTTCCATAGTTTTTAGGATTTATCAATTTCCACACACACACACAAAAAGCCTACTGAAATTTTTGATAGGCATTGTGTTGAATCTATAAATGAATTTGGGAGATAATTGCTATCTTCATAATATTGATTCTTCTAACGAACAAACATGAAATGTCTTTTTATTTATTTAGATCTGCTTGATGGCATCACACTGGTCTCTGTGACTCTTTTCATTTTTCTTCATTCTTTTTTCTTTCTGTTTCTCAGAGTGGATAATCTTATTTGATCTATTTTCAAGTTCACTGATTCTTTTATTCCTGCCAGCTCTAATCTGTTATTGAGCTCCTCTAGTGAGTTTTTCATTTTAGTTATTGTACTTTTCAATTGTATCTGGTTCTTTTTTATAATGATTTATCTTTAATATTCTCTATTTGGTGAGATGTCACTGTCACACTTTAATTTTTTACACTCTGTTTCCTTTAATTCTCTGAACAGATTTAAAATGTTTTTCTGAGGTCAGGTGCGGTGGCTTACACCTACAATCCCAGCACTTTGGGAGGCCAAGGCGGGCGGATCACAGGTCAGGAGATTGAGACCATCCTGGCTAACATGGTGAAACCCTGTCTCTACTAAAAATACAAAAAATTAGCCAGGTGAGGTGGCAGGCGTCTGTAGTCCGAGTTACTCGGGAGGCTGAGGTGGGAGAATGGCATGAACCTGGGAGGCAGAGCTTGCTGTGAGCCAAGATTGTACCACTGCACTCCAGCCTTGGCGACAGAGTGAGACTCCATCTCAAAAAAAAAAAGAAAAGCTTTTCTGATATGTTCAACATCTTGGTTTCCCTAGGGGGGAGTTTCTATTGACTACCATTTTCCTGTGTATGGGCCACACCTTTTTGGTTTTTTAAATAAGCCACATACATTTTTATTGAAAACTGGACATTTTAGTAATATAATATGGTGACTCTCAAAATCAGGTTCCTTCTGCCCAGAGTTTGTTGTTGTTATTGTTTTATTGCTGCTGCTGGTGTGTGTGTGTGTATGTGTGTGTGTGTGTGTGTTCATTCAATCACTTTCCTGGACTAATTTATAAAGTCTATGTTATGGGTTGAATTGTATCCCTTGAAAAATATATGTTTAGTTCTAATCCTCAGTGCCTCAGAATGTGTCCTTATTTGGAAATAGGATCTTCACAGAGGTTATCGGGTTAAAACATGGTCATTAGGTTCGACCCTAATTCAACATGAGTGTTGTTCTTATAAAAAGGAAATTTGGACACAAAGACATATAGGCACAGTGGGAAGATAATATGAAGTCCGACAGAGAGAAAACAGAATGTGACTATAGTAGTACATTTATAAACTAAAGAAGCCCAAGGATTAAATCACTAGAAGCTAGAAGAGGCCAGAGAAGTTCTCACCTAGAGTTGCCAGTGAGAACATGGCCCTGACATCTCTATTTTGAATTTCTAGTCTCCAGAACTGTGAGACAATAAATTTCTTTTGTCTAAAGTCACCTAGGTTTTGGCACTTTGAACTAATACAATCTATATTTTCTGTAGTGTGCAGCCTCTGAATTCTCTACTAAGAAGCGTTAGTATTCAGCTATTGACTGATTAGAGATTTCCATAAATACTTTGAACCAATAAATCTTCCATTGTTTGCCAAAGAGCTCTTTGTGTTTGTGTTGAGGCACTCTGATGCTCAGGCAATTTTCCACTCAGCCTTAAACTTCACTTACTGTTTTCACAGGGTCTCAAGGTGAGCCAGAGGTGAGATACTGGAGTCCTTTCAGTTCTTTCCTGAGCATTTGCACAGCCCTGAACATGCACATGGCCTTCTAGGTCTTCAGGGATATGCCAGGGCCTTTCAAAGGCCCTATAAAGATCTTTTCCTTCAGATATTCCAGGCTGTTATTTTATTTTCCTATACTAGTATTGTTGCCTTAGGCAACTGCTGTGTTAGATAATCACAATTGATTGTTTTAGACAAATACTCTGCATATAGGAATTTTTCCCACAGAGCAATATCTGAGTTATGTCAAATGACAACAGTGCCCTGCAAATGGGACTTCTTCAAAGAGCTAAGAGATACATTAAATAAAAACAATGCTATTGGCTAGGCACAGTGGCTCACACCTGTAATCCTAGCACTTTGGGAGGCTGAGTTGGGAAGACCTCTTGAGCCCAAGAGTTCAAGACCAGCCTGGGCAACATGGCAAAGCCCTGTCTCTACAAAAAACTAGACAGGTGTGGTATCATATGCCTGTAGTCCCAGCTACTTAGGAAGATGAGGTGAAAGGATAACCTGAGCCCTGGAGGTCTAGACTGCAGTGAGCCAAGATTGCACCACTGTACTTCAGCTTGGGTGACAGAGTGCGATCCTGCCTTTAAAAAAATTGCTCTGAAAATGGGATCTTTTGAGAAACTCCTGGTTTTCCACTTTCTAGTGGCTGAGAGACTGTGGTTTTCTGACAGCCCAATGAGTTCATCTTGCCTGCTACCCAGATATAACCAATTTATCAAGACAGGGGAATTGCGATAGAGAATTTAGTACATGTAGAGCCAACTAAACAGAAGACCAAAGTTTTATTATTACTCAAATCAGCCTCCTTGAAAATTTGGAGGCTAGGGTTTCAAAAAGATAGGTTGGCAGGCAAGTGGTTAGGGAATAGGTGCTGTTGATTGGTTGGGAATGCAATCATAGGGGTGTGGTGTAGGGTATCTGTCGGCATGGTGGGAAAAACTACAGGGAAAGGATGCAAACCTTCTGAAAGGTCGGAAGGTTTTGCAGAACAGTGGGGGAGAATAGCTGAAGGCAGCTGTTCTATAACCCTGAGGCAGAAGGCAAGGAGTAGGTACAAGGGAGTATAGGGGAATTTATCTTAAACAGTCTTGTTTATATTGATCAGGAACTGACCTTTGATCAGCTGTGTGTGTGACATTCCCTGAAAGGGGAACAATAAATGTTAATTACTTGAAGGTTGTGTTTGCTCCAGGTTTTCGGCATTGTGCCTGCACTGAATAAAAACAAGTAGCTCCAGGTTCTTGGGGCTGCTCCCTGGCCACTAGAGCCAGGCGGTCACCTAGCTGTTCTTACATTGCATACCTACTTGTGTCCGAGTACTCATTTCATCTGCTGGCCAGGGTCTGTAGGACAGACCTCGGAGTGTGGAAAATGGTCCTAGTGTGCCAGATCCACTTCTGGATCAGGGCCACAGGACCAGTTGAATCATGAATCCCAGTTCCAGGTAGAGTCATTCAGTCATCAGAAATGCAAAAATCTGAAAAGACACCTCACAAGGCCAATCTTAGGTTCTAATAGTGATGTTATTTACAGGAGTAATTGGAGAAGTTACAAATCTTGTGACCTTCGCAACAAAGGCTGGTTATAGTTTAACTACACCTGCATTTTACACCATGATCTGTGCCCATGTAAGACAGTGCATTTAATTGATAAATGTGCATGATCTGATTGTTCCACCAACTGGCTGTTTCCATGTATCTCTCCTTTTCCTCAGGTCTCCCTGTTCCCTGAGACACAACAATATTAAAATTAGGCCAATTAAGAACCCTACAATGGCTCTAAGTGTTCAAGTGAATGGCAGAGTTGCATGTCTTTCACTTTAAATCAAAAGCTAGACGTGATGAAGCTTAGTGACAAAAGCATGTTGAAAGCTGAGATAGGTTGAAAGCTAGGCCTCTTGAGCCAAGCAATTAGCTATGTTATGCATGCAAAAATAAAGTGCTTGAAGGAAATTAATAGTGCTATTTCAGTAAACATCTGAATGAAAAGAAAGAAAACCACCTTATTACTGATACACAAAAAATTTAAGTGGTCTGGATAGAAGATCAAGCCAAACATTCCCTTAAGCCAAAGCCTAATCCAGAGCAAGGACCTAAATCTCTTCAGTTCCATGAAGGGTGAGAGACGTGAAGAAGCTTCAGAAGAAAAATTTGAATCCAGCAAAAGTTGGTTCATGAGGTTTCAGGAAAGAAGCCATCTCCATAACATAAAAATGCAAGGTAAAGCAGCAAATTCTGATATAGAACCTGCAGTAAGTTTTCTGGAAGATCTAGCTGAGATCATTGATGAAGGTGGTTACCCTAAGTAGCATATTTTCAGTGGAGATGAAGCAGCCTTCTATTGGAAGATGTCATATAGGACTTTCATAGCTAGAGAGGAGAAGTCAAGGCCTGGCTTCAAAGTTTCAAAGAACAGCTGACTCTTGTTAGGGGCTAGTTTAGCTGGCGACTTTAAATTGAAGCCAATGTTTGTGCACCACTCCAAAATCTAGGACCCTCAAGAATTATGCTAACTCTACTCTACTCTACTTTTCAAATGAAACAACACACCTTGGATGACAGCACATCTGTTTACAGCATGGTTGGTTTTACTCAATATTTTAAACTCACTCTTGAGACCTACTGCTCAGAAAAAAAAGATTCCTTTCAAAAGTTTACTGAACATTGATCATACACCTGGTCATGCAATAACTGATGGAGATGTACAAGAAGATTAATGTTGTTTTCATACCTGCTAACACAATATTCATTCTGCAGCCTATGGATCGAAGAGAATTTTGACTTTCAAGTCTTCTTATTTAAGAAATACATTTCATAAGGCTGTAGTTGCCATAGATCATGATTCTTCTAATGGATCAGGGAAAAGTAAATTGAAAGCCTTCTGGAAAGAATTCATCATTCTAGATAGCATTAAGAACACAGTGATTCATGGTAGAAGATCAAAATATCAGCATTAATAGGAATTTGGAAGAATATTATTTTAACCCACATGGGTGACTGGTGGGTTCAAAACTTCAGTGGAGAAAGAAATTGAAGATGTGGTGGAAATAGCAAGAGAACCAGAAGTGGAACTACAAGCTTGTGATAAGATCTGTACAGATCAGGAAATGCTTCTTGTGAACGAGCAAAGAAAATGGTTTCTTGAGATCTGTAACTGGTGAAGATGCTGTGAACATTGTTGAAATGATGAAAAAGGGTTTAGAGTATTACATAAACTTGGCTGATAAAACAGCAGCAATGTTTGAAAGGATCAACTCCAATTTAGAAAGAAGTTCTACTGTGGGTATAATGCTATCAAACAGCATAGCATGCTACAGAGAAATCTTTCATGAAGAGAAGAGTCAATTAATGAGGCAAACTTGATAGTTGTCTTATTTTAAGAAATTGCCATACTGGTCAGGTGCAGTGGTGCACTCCTGTAATCTCAGCACTTTGGGAGGCTGAGGCAGGCGGATCACCTCAGGTTAAATGCTTGAGACCAGCCTGGCCAACATGACAAAACCCCATCTCTACTAAAAATGCATAAATTAGTTGGGTGTGGTGGAGCATGGCTGTAATCCCAGCTACTTGGGAGTCTGAGGCAGGAGAATTGCTTGAACTCAGTAGGCAAGTTGCAGTGAGCCAAGATCACACCACTGCACTCCAGCCTGGGTGACAGAGCAAGATTCTGTCTCAAAAAAAAAAAAAAAAAAGGAAAAAAAGAAAAAGAAAAAGAAAAAACAACAAAAAAACTGAAAACAAACAGACAATAAAACCACACAAAAACCCAAAAAAGAAATTGTCACAGCCACCTCTGCCTTCGGCAACCACCACCCTGATCAGTCAGCACCATCAACATTGAGGTAAGATCATCCACCAGCGAAACATTACAACTTGTTGAAGCCTCAGATAATCATAAGCAGTGTTTTTTTTTTTTTTTTTTTTTTTTTTTTTTTTAGCAATAAAGCATTTTAAAAATATTTTTAAGGACATAATTCTATTACACACTTAAAGGACTACAATATAGAATAAACATATATATATATGCATATATATATATGCATTGGGAAACCAAAATATTTATGTGATTTGTTTTATTACAATATTCACTTTGTTGTGGTGGTCTGGAGCTGAACCTGCGAAATTTTTGAGGTATACCTGTGAAGATCATGAGCTTTGGATAACCCAGGACGAGATGTAAATTCTGGCTCTTCTACTTCCAAGAGAGATGAAATGGACAAGTTCCCTAAAATCTTTAAACATTTTTTTTTGCATCGCTGTACAATTGAGTTGATAATATATACTCTCTAAGATTGACACTTTCAGTCCTATCATCATGACAGTTCTTTCTTAGTAGTGTAATTATAGAAAAAGAAAAACAAAGATAAAAAGAAATATCATTGTAAATCTTCAGGTGGCAACACTTAATGCCATTCAATATGTCTCCTCTCTTTTGTTTTCAGTCTCCTGTTTCCACAAGTCATTTATAAGATGATATGAACATGACAGTTTTTCAGTTAGCTTTCTGAAGTTCCTGTCCAAAAGCTGAACATACCTACATGCTGTGTGAAAGATATTCATCTGGGCACTGAAGGAACTGTGCAGCAGAGTCTAATATTGGAGAACTTACACATCTTCCTCTTTGATGTATAATCGTAGGCCCACACAGAATGTCCAAGAATAGCCTCCTTAGACTAGAGGGCACTGCTTCAAGGAATATATCTCCTGAGTTTGGAGAATCTCCGATATTCTTGAAAGT
Source organism: Mandrillus leucophaeus (assembly GCF_000951045.1). Taxonomy (NCBI): domain Eukaryota; kingdom Metazoa; phylum Chordata; class Mammalia; order Primates; family Cercopithecidae; genus Mandrillus; species Mandrillus leucophaeus. The sequence goes on along the minus strand of NW_012108986.1, from coordinate 585,773 downwards.
TAACAGAAATGGGGATTGATTTCCCAGCCTATCTCTCATCTTACATTCTACATTTTCAGAGTCATGGACTTACCTGAGTACTGTAGTGCACCAGGAATGCAGAATACATCGTAGCCTTTTGCTCCTTATATTAAGAATCAAGAAGATTTAGAAGCAGAGCCTCTAAATCTATATCTATGTCTTTCTATATCTATGCCTATACCTTTATCTGAATCTTGTCTCTATCTTTATTATCTATTTAGGTATTTATAAAAATTAACAGGATTTACTCTGTTACAGAGATTTGACCTTAAGCAACTATGGGAGGTAGCTGGGCAGTCTCTACAAGGCTGTTGTCCTTAAGTCTGATGCTGGGAACTTGAAGTACAAGTAATTCAGAAAGGACAATATATGTAAAAGTGAGGGAGAGCAAAAACAAATTGGAACTCACAGGCATGAGTTGAAGACCAGGAAGATAGATTGAAATCTGTGCCAGTTCTCATGACCTCTGACCTCAGTGGTGTGGTATCTTGCAGAAGTTGAGGTCCATTATCATGGAACTAAATATACATGCTTGTCCCAGGAGCTGTAAAAGCTGAAGGAGGATCTCACAGAAGGTGGAAGAATTGTACGCTCAGTCACAACCCCACATTAATGAGGAAAACCAGCAGATACATGACAATGACAGCAATTATATGGGTCATCACATGTTAAACAATGAATGTTGTAAAAGAAAAACTGCACCATTTGTTAAAAATGGCGAGATAGATTTCATATGAGCTACTGAAATAAGGGAGAGAGACTTCAGTATAGAACTGAGCTCAATTCCAAATACAGCAAAGACAGCTGGGGATTTGTAGTCAATGAACAGAATGAGGGGGTTAATGGATGGACAGTTACCAAGAAGAGCTTGATTGTGTATCAAGAGCGAGGAGATTCTTGCTAAGCTGAGCTCAGCTGGCCAAGGATGAGGCCTGGTCAGGAAGAGAGATCAAAGGAGCCTGACTGAAGTTTGGTCATGGGAAAATTTCTTATCAGTGTGAACTACCAATGCAATTGCTGTTTCACTTCTGTACTCCACATCTCACACAGACATCTTCCTTATGAGAATTCCTTCCTTATGAGAATCTTCCTAATTGAGAATTTAGGAAAACGTGGTTTAGTCTAGCCAAGGTAACAACTACAAAACGACCACACTCCCATTTGGTGGTCCTGGTTCTTCTGGACTTATATATTTTCCTGTTGTGAGATCCAAGGCTTGGATAGTGGATTCCCTCACCATCTTCCCTAAGAGTAGATTGTTAGGTAGGGAATTTATTGGTGGGACAATGGTCACCTTTGTCCCATGCTTCTACTTTGTCTCTATTGCAGCCAAGGGCAGATCTGACTAGGCTCGTGAAACTTTAACCCACATTGCTTGCTTTTAGCTAGTTTCACTGTTTTAAAAGATTACTAACTCTAAACGAATGTCACATAGCTAAGCAGTACATCACAAGACTCCCTTGAACTTCCCTATAGATACCATCTCTGACGCATGTATGGGTCACAGTGGTAGCAGTTGCCTACATTGCTTTTCAGGAACCTAGAGTCAACTCTTGTCCAGTTTAAACCAGGTGAGACCACCACCCCTCCACCTGGATGGGCCTCCACGAACGTCCGATGTGGGATCTTTTGACATCAGAATGCCATTTATAAGATGTCATTTATAAGCTCCACCCTCATATCATGATAACATTATCATTTTCTGAACATCCATCCTATGGGGAGCCATGAAGCTTGAATGTGCTTGCACAGAACATCAATTATCTCACTTGTCCTTATCCCCAGTCACCTTTCTCCATGCCTCAGACCACCTACTCCTCGATCCCATAAATATTCTTAAACCCCATCTTTGAGGAGGCAGATCTGAGACCTGTTCTCCCATCTCTTCACTTGGCTTAAAGAGAAAGGAATAAATCCTTTCTTTTTCGGAAAGCTCATCATCTTCACCATTGGCATACTGTGCAGTGAACAAAACAGGCCTGGTTCAGTAACACAATCTTTTGGAGAGCTTTCTGGTATTCTTTTCACACTCCCAGGTCCTTGCTTTTTGAGACAAGAAAGAAGGCACGGTTTTATTTGGGACATGGACCTGGTCATGTTTACTGAAATCTATATAGTTTTTTGTTTGTTTGTTTGTTTGTTTGAAACAGAGTCTGGTTCCATCTCCCAGACTGGAGTGCAGTGGCCCACTCTCAGCTCACTGCAACCTCCGCCTCCCAGGTTCAAGCAGTTCTCCTGCCTCAGTCTCCCTAGTAGCATGGGCACCACCACACCCAGCTAATTTTGGTATTTTTAGTAGAGACGGAGTTTCGCCATGTTGGCCAGGCTGGTTTTAAACTCCTGATCTCAGGTGATCCACCGACCTTGGCCTCCCAAAGTGCTGGGATTACAGGCATGAGCCACCCACTGCACCCAGCCCTATATCACTATGTAGTATTATCAGTGAATTTTCTTGGATCCAATCTGCCAGAAAATAGCCAGTTTTCCCAAACCAAAGCAAAACCAAGCAATTTCACTTTCACTTACTCTTAGGGGACAATTGAGAAATACTTTACTAGACCGGGCGTGGTGGCTCATGCCTGTAATCCCAGCACTTTGGGAGGCAGAGGTGGGTGAATCATCTGAGGTCAGGAGTTTGAGACCAGCCTGGCCAACATGGGGAAACCCTATCTCTACCGAAAAAAATCCCCACAAAAGTTAGCTGGGTGTGGTGGTGCATGCCTCTAGTCCTAGCTTTTAAAAAAAAGAGAGAGAGAGAGAGAGAAATTCTTATTTCCTAGGCTTAAATGTGCTCCAGGCTTATGAGCCTTTGGAAATTCTCAGGACAGGGCTTTTCATTATAAAGTCAACAAATGTGGGAGCCACTCCTAGACTTGTAGGTTAGGACAAGACAGTTAGGACCCTCCTTCCCTCTGTCCCTGGGGCCAGTTCTTCTCCTGTACTTTCTGTTCACAATTTTCTGTATGTGACTAAGGCTACCAGAATGATAGGTGACTGGTTAAATGACAGGCTTATGTTTCAGGACATTTCCCTCCCTTGCCTTGCTAATTAGCTTCTGTGAATATAAGCCTGATAAATTGTTTCCTGAAAGCTTAGTGATTTTAAAAAAATGTGAAGAAGAGGGAAGCAAGGTAGTAAAAGGATAGTGAACTGATTCCTCCATGTTCATGGGAAGAGGTCAGTATTTGCTTTCTAAAGTTGAGATATTTAGAAATATAAGTCTTTTTGTGTTATTTAGAGTTATGAAGGCAACCACCAAAAAGATCTAAAACCATACACACTTTAAAATGGTTGGTTTTTAATCCCAGCGATTTGGGAGACAAGGCGGGAGGATCACTTGAGCACAGGAGTTCAAAACCAGCCTGGCCAACAAAGTGAGACCCTCGTCTCTACCAAAAATAAAACAAAACAATAACCACCAAAAACCTTAGCCAGGTGTGGTGGCTCACGCCCGTGGTCCCAGCTACTTGGGAGGCTAAGGTGGAAGGGTTACTTGAGTCCAGGAGGTCAAGGCTGTACTCCAGCCCAGGTGACAGAGTGAGACTCTGTCTCAAAAAATAAAATAAAATAATAAAATAAAATGATTGTTTCCAAAGGAGGGAACTAGGAATGCATTTTGGAAGCAGTGAAGCAGAGCAGGAAGCCCCAGCTTTGTACTGTAACCCATGTCTTCTTGGAAATTCCTTTTTTAAAAAATCTGAGTGCATTATTTTGATAATAATTGAAAGACAAGTCAGACCAAAGCCTTCTACATGTTGGTCTATTTTATTGAATGTGTCACATATATTTTGTTACTTATTATTTTTTGTCCCCATCTTCCACCTCTATTTTGTTAATTATTAAAACCAAGCTATACTTAATGAAAAGGGAACAGAAAGGACAGCATTATTTTATTTCAGGAATCCATCAACATCCTTTGCAGCTACATAGGCAGGAAAATCTAGAAATTGTAATTTATATAGAATTTGAAAACTCTTCAATTACAATGGACAGAGGGAAGAAAATACAGCTCAAGAGAGTGTTTGGATATTGCTGGGGCACAAGTTTTTTACTTATTAATATCATTGGTGCAGGAATTTTTGTGTCCCCCAAAGGTGTGTTGGCATACTCTTGCATGAACGTGGGAGTCTCCCTGTGCGTTTGGGCTGGCTGTGCCGTACTGGCCATGACATCAACTCTTTGCTCTGCAGAGATAAGTATAAGCTTCCCATGCAGTGGAGCTCAATACTACTTTCTCAAGAGATACTTTGGCTCCACAGTTGCTTTCTTGAATCTCTGGACATCCTTGTTTCTGGGGTCAGGGGTAGTTGCTGGCCAAGCTCTGCTCCTTGCTGAGTACAGCATCCAGCCTTTTTTCCCCAGCTGCTCTGTCCCAAAGCTGCCAAAGAAATGTCTGGCATTGGCCATGTTGTGGATTGTAGGAATTCTGACTTCTCGTGGTGTGAAAGAAGTGACTTGGCTTCAGATGGCTAGTTCGGTGCTGAAAGTGTCCATACTGAGCTTCATTTCCCTAACTGGAGTAGTGTTCCTGGTAAGAGGGAAAAAGGAGAATGTAGAACGGTTTCAGAATGCTTTTGATGCTGAATTTCCAGATATCTCTCACCTTATACAAGCCATCTTCCAAGGATATTTTGCATATTCAGGCGGGGCATGCTTTACACTTATAGCAGGTAACAATCCATTGAGGAAAAAAAAATCTAAAATCATGACTTACTGCATACAGTATGAAATGCCTATCATTTGTTGTATTTTGAGTCTTAAATGATTCAATGTTTCTTTCTTCTTTGTGACTTTCTAAATCAGATCATGCCAGCCTTGCACTTGTTACCTACTCTTAATTATCTTCCTGTTTATTCTAAGGTACTTATTTGATTGAACAGCTTCTCTTTTTCAACTTTCCTTTCTGGGACCACAGATATGTGACTTCTGTGTTAATCTGTTTCCTTTCTGTTAATGGATGAAAGCTGGGGTTGTGAAAATATTCCCCACCCATGAAACTGTAAATCCAGGAATGATCCAATGCTGGACTATGTTTGTGTTGTAGGTAGGTATGACACATTGAGGCTCTAAGTATTTTTATTTACTTACTTTTGGAATTATGTTTTATATTTTATTATAACTTTTTCCTTTCACTGATGAATGTAGTAATACAAACCGATTTTACATGCAATTGACCTTTTTCACATCAAGCATTCTAATTAATGATAAAGCTATAATTTTCTTGTGTGCATTATAAAAGCTGCCACCCTACAACAACCTTGGATGCATTTTAAAGTTAAATTAGGGCTGGGTGTGATGGCTCATGCCTATAATCCCAATACTTTGAGAGGCCGAAATGGGAAGATTGCTTGAGCCTAGGAGTTTGAGACCAACCTGTGCAAAATAGTGAGATCCCTCTCCTCAGATTTCTTTTTCTTTCTTTCTTTTCTTTTCTCTTTTCTTTTCTTTCTTTCTTTCCTGCTTTTTCTTTCTCTCTCTCTCTTTCTCTCTTTCTCTCTCTCTCTTTCTCTCTCTCTCTTTCTTTCTCTCTTTCTCTCTCTCTTTCTCTCT
>NW_012108986.1:553082-580152 GCF_000951045.1 Mandrillus leucophaeus | reverse complement strand
TTCTTTCTTTCTTTCTTTCTTTCTTTCTTTCTTTCTTTCTTTCTTTCTTTCTTTCTTTCTTTCTTTCTTTCTTTCTTTCTTTCTTTCATTTTTGACAGAGTTTTCCTCTTGTTGCCCAGAGTTTTCCTCTTGTTGCCCAGGCTGGAGTACAGTGGTATGATTTCAGCTCTCTGCAACCTCCCGGGTTCAAGCAATTGTCCTGCCTCAGACTCCAGAGTAGCTGGGACTACAGGTGTGCACCACTATGCCCGGCTTATTTTTATATTTTTAGTAAAGACAGGTTTTCACCATGTTGGCCAGGTTGGTCTCGAACACTTGACCTCAGGTGAGCCAACTGCCTCTGCTTCCCAAAGTGCTGGGATTGCAGGCATGAGCCACCACACATGGCCACCTCCTCAGATTTCTGGAAAAATTATCTGAACATAGAAGTGCACACTTTTAATCCTAGCTACTGAGAGGCTGAGGTGGGAGGATCGCTTGAGCCCAGGAGTTTGAGGCTGCAGTAAGCTGTGACTGCACCACTGCACTCCAGTTTGGGCTACAGAGTGAGACCCTGTCTCAAAAAAAAGAAAAATAAATAAATAAATAAATAAATAAATAAATAAATAAGTAATAAGTTAGCCCACAATGCAAAGATACTATAACCAGGGTTATAGGAGCCCGAAAGAGGCTCCCTTCCTTCCGCTAGCCTCCAGACGAGTACTCCCTGGACACCCAAAACAGGAACTTCTCCAGCAGTTCAGACCCCTTGACCGCAATGACAGCACTGGGCAGCTGACTGAAGTGGGTGCCAAAGTGGAACAGCATCTTCTTGATTCACTCAGGACATCAGAGAAGAGCAACAAGTGCTGGATTTTTGCCTTGCACTTTTACTATGCTCTTAAGCATCGTTATTCTTATATATTCGGGGATCATGTACAGGTTTACTACATGGATTTATTTGTATAATAGTGAGGTCTGGGTTTCTAGTGTACCCATCACCCTAACAGTGAACATGTACCCAATAGGTAATTTTTCAACCCTTAGCCCCCACCCAGTCTCCCCACTTTTGGAATCATCAATGTCACAGTTTCCTCTGTATATCCATGTGTACTCACTGTTTAGCTCCCATATATCAGTGAGAATATACAGTATTTGATTTTCTGTTTTTGAATTATTTCTATTAGGATGATGGTCTCTAGTTGCATCCATGTTGCTGGAAAAGACATGATCTCATTCTTTTTATGGTTGCATGATATTCCATGGTGTATATATACCACATTTTTAAAAAATCCAGTCATGCATTGATGGACACTTAGGTTGACTCCATGACTTTGCTATTGTGAATAGTGCTGCAATAAACATGAAAGTGCGGAGGTCGTTTTGATATAACAATTTCTGTTCCTGTGGGTAGAGACGCAGTAGTGAAATTGCTGGGTCAAATGGTAGTTCTGCTTTTTGCTCTTTGTAGGTTCTTAAGTATCTTTAAAGAGTAGAGAATCATACATATTGTAGATTGCTCTGAGGCTATATACCCTTCCCTTCAATGTTAGAACAGAAGTTTTCATCTTTTCATTTTCAAAGTCAGTCTTTTCCCTTGAATTCTTTATCTTTTCCCTTCCATCACCTTAAGGACTTTTCTTTCACATTCTTTTATTTAATTTTTTCTCAACTTCAATTTTTTTAAAAAAATCAGTTCTTTTCCTTGTTATTTAAATATGTATCAGACTCTTAACTACTGAACAAAACTTTTTAAAATCTCAAGTCCTCCGCCACTAATTTATCTATCATTCGTGAAATCATTTGAGTAGCCACCATCTTTTCAAAGACTGTTTTTAAAACCCTGTACTAGTGCCTCAAGATGAGTAAGATACAGTCTTTATCAAAGAGGCTTACAGTCTAGTAGGAGAGGCAATACCTAGATTTGGGTCTGCCATTACCAACTATAGCAAGTATTTTCTCCTTTCCAGTCTCTTTTTTTTTTTTTATCTGCAAAATGTATATCATGGTTTAAAATCACTATAATTCTTGCCTTATAAACAAATAATTTGATACAGTATTTAATGGATAGCCATAACGGAACAATATAATTACTTTGGAAATCAGCAGAAAGGTCACTTTTTGCTGTCACTGAGTGGAAAAGGTGGCAATTTGAATTGAACCCACAAAATTCCAGAAAACTATGAGTGAAGCCGTGGAGAATAGAAGCATGCAGCATAGATAGAAGACAAGGTATGTAACCTCAGGTGACTACAAAATGGTTTCCATCTGAGAGTCTTGGTATTAGATATGATTACTAAGGCAAGTACATACAAAGATGAAGGACAAAATACATACGGTTGATTACTAAGGCAAGTACATAGAGAGACGAAGGACAAAATGGCATAGGGTCGGAGGGAGGCAGATGACTGGACAATGCCAACTTTTAAGCAGGAGGTAGAGAAAGAAGATTCAGTGAAGAAGCCAGAGGAGGCTCAGAGTGTTATAGAGGAAAATCAGAATATGTTTCAAAAAGCAGGGGATAATCTATCTGGTTAAATGCTTCAGAAGTCAAGGAGCATGAGGACTGGTTAGAGCACTGTCACTGATAATGTAAGAAGTCATTGGTGAATTTTGAACACGAGAGGAAGTCAGTTTGCATTGAGTTAAAAATAAGGTATTGAGAAAAGAAAGCTATGAGGATATTTCTGTTTTACGTGGCTTGTGATTAAATGGGCCAATTTCAGCAGCTGGCATAACGAGCAAAAGTTTCTCATTGTTTCTTGCTTTCAAGGCTAGAAGCAATATTTCTGGATTTTTATTTGAGCCAGTTTCATTGTATCCCATTGCAGAGATGTGTCATTGTTAGATAATTATTGTCAGCTGAAAACATATTTACAGAATTTATTCATGCTGACCTATAAACTGTTATGAAATTCCTCACAAGCCTGTAGTGGTGAACAAAAGTTGGAGGAATTTCAGTGTGTGCTGGAGTTGTTAATTTACAAAATAAGTCTTAAGTACATCTAAGTTTTAAGTAACACTTTTACCTGCAAAATTGTGATTTGTAGACAGGTGACTTTGCAAGGTGTAGGAATACCTATCTTTTTTTTAAATTTTTATTTTTTATCACCCAGGCTGGAGTGCTGCTGTGCAATCACAGTTCACTGCAGCCTTGACCTTCTGGGCTCAATTGATCCTCTCACCTCAGCCTCCTGAGTAGTTGCGACTACAGGCACTCAGCATCATGCCCCGCTAATTTTTTTTGTGTGTGTGGATTTTTAGTAGAGACGAGGTTTTGGTATGTTCCTCAGAATGGCCTTTAACTTCTGGGCTCCATTGATCCACCTGCCTATACCTCCCAAAGTGCTGGGTTTACAGATGTGAGCCACCACACCTGGCTGGAATACCCATCTTCTAAGTTCAAGAGTCAAGGATATTTGTTGCCTGTCTGGCTATTATAACTTTTTATTATAAATGAAATTGTAATCTCCATCTCCTTTTTACAAATCAAGTACATGATGAGAACAAGTAAAAGGCTCAGAAGAAAGTACAATTAATCCAAAAAATTGCCCTTTTGTCCCAAAGCTTTAATAACTATAGTAATTAACAACAACCATATATTCAGCACTTACTATATGCTAGACACTAGGATTGGAATCCTTTTGTCCCTATAGTTTTCACTATAAGGAGATTGAAACCTTGACAGCCAATACATTGTCCAGAAGTCCCACAATAGTAAGTGGTGCAGGCAGGGTTAAAATTAAAACCTCAAATTTTTTACTGTTCAAGTTCTTAATCAGCTCAGATTAGTGTACCCCATGGGCATTAGATGCAACCCCTGGGCAGACACAGACAGAAGAAATTTGATATAGTCAAATGATAGATATTTATTAGCAAAGGGGATTTGGTTTTAAATAGCAGAAACCCACTCACATTAGCTTAAGCAATAAAAGGGGAACTTACTTAAAGGATTGTGCTATATTTTAAGGAAGATTTGGGCAACCAATCTTCAGGAGCAAAAAAAATTGGGAAGCAGACTGAACGTGATGACTCACATTTTTAATCTGCACTTTGGGAGGCCTAGACTGGAGGATTGCTTGAGGCCAGGAGTTCAAGACCAGCCCAGGCAACATAGCGAGACCCCCATCTCTATAAAATAAATAATTAATATGAAAAAATAGGGAAGTTCTAGAAATTAAAAAAAAATTGTTTTCTCATCTTCCTTTCTTTTTTAAAACCATTATGTTGCTTTTCTCTTGACCTTTGGTTTAAATTCTTGAGATAAATTTTCTTGTATACTGAAAATGATTGGCTTCCGGTGGATCTGAGGTCTGTTCTTTGTTCCTTGCCACTGGGCAGGGCACAGGGTGCCATTGTATATTATGGTTATAGATGATCATTTCTTCATGGCACAGAGCAATTTTCCGGGTAGGACAAACTTTGGGGAAACGGTGTGATGAATGGAACAATATTTAACATAAAACTGTCCTAGAAAATCCACTCTATATGATGCTAAATTACAACTGTTTCGGCCTTCTTTGCACTTAATATTGGCATAAAGGAATGGTCAAGAGCATACAGGGAGAGAGAAGTTATGACGGACTCTTTAACTCCTTTCAATATACGATATGAGAAATGTATAATAGGAAAATTTTGCTAGCCAGGGAGAGAGTTTCCTTTCCCATTTTCCAAGAAGTAATTATTTTCCTGAGATCTGAAGGAAGGGTAGAGGTCAACTAGGCAACTAGGAAAGAACATTCCACATAAGAAAATAGACCCTATGGCAAGAAGGGAGAAGACATTGTTGAGGAACTGCAAAGGCCAGTCTGTCTGTATCTGTCTATATATGAAACACAGATAGCAAGAGAAACTATCACATTGTCACATAATGTGTCTCCATAGCACTTAGTTTCTTTTCATACAGACACTTTCCATAGTTTTATTATTTTAACCTCTTATTTATGCAATTATTTAACTCATGTGTAGCTTTTCTTCTTGAGGTCAAACTTCATGTAGTTTCTACTCACTGCTGGATTCCCACTATCCAAATTCAGTGCCTGGACTTAATAGATGAGGCTAAACACGTAAGTAGGCTTCAAATGGTACAGGACTTACGGGCTCCAATTTCATTTTTTATTCTTCAGTCTTTCTTCAGAAATTTTACCATCTATGGAGAAAATGAAGCATATTTCATATTTTTCTTCATTTAGCTATATTAGGCAGGTGGGTGTGTAGCAGTCCACCAGTGTGTGCTTGTGTGTATATGTGTGTGTGTGTGCGCGCATTTCAGTGTATGTGTAGTGGTGGTGGCTGAATGAATAGGAAGAGCCTAGCCCAATTCTTGACACATGGAGCGATGCTGGTAGGAATGTAAATTAGTATAATGTCTATGGAAAACAGTATGGAGATTTCTCAAAGAACTAAAAATAGAACTACAATTTGATCCAGCAATCCCACTACTGGCTATCTATCCAAAAGAAAACAAATCAATAGGATACCTGCACTCACGTTTATCACAACACTATTGTGTGTTTGTATATACATATGTATACACACCACAGTATACTACACAGTCATAAAAAATAATGAAATCATGTCTTTTTCAGAAACATGAATGCAGCTGGAGACCACCGTCCTAAGTGAAATAACTCAAAAATAGAAAGAGAAATATTATACCTTCTCATTAATAATTAACTACAAAATGTGTACTTATGGATGTAGAGAGTAAAATGATGACCCATAGAGACTTGGAAGGGAGAGGGAGTGGACAGGTGGCTGATGAAAAATTACTTAATGGGTACAATGTATGTTATTCAGGTGATGGATACCCTAAAACCCTGACTTGACCACCACACAATCTATGCATGTAATACAATCATAGAAAAGGCATAACCATCCTTGGTATGCTTGTACCCCATAAATTTATACAAATACAAAAATATTAATCTAAAAATAATGAATTTTAGAAATAATGTTTACCAATTATGATTTTGTCCTCTTTTGTGTTATAGGGGAGCTGAAGAAACCCAGAACAACAATTCCCAAATGCATATTTACTGCGTTACCTCTGGTGACTGTAGTTTATTTACTGGTTAACATTTCCTATCTGACTGTTCTTACACCCAGGGAAATTCTCTCTTCAGGTTTGTATGCAAATGGCTAAAACAATAAATAAAGTGCTGGTCCTTTCAACATACCTTGACTATCATTTCACCAGTCAGGACCACTGTTTACTGTTCACTATTCTATATATATAATCAACTTATAATTTTCTAAAATAACAGAGGGCCAAAGGGAATGATTTGTCTTAGAAAAGATATTCATGTTTAAGCATGGTTATGCCTTTTCTGATAGTATGGAAAGATGTATATAATGTTGATGTATGGTGTAGATCAGATTCAAAATATTAGTATTCCTTTCATGATCTCATCTCACCAGAGTGACACTATGTAATCAGTGTTTACATCTATTGTAAAACTTTCAAAATGTTTGAGTCTCAATGTTTTTCCAGGTGTCACAAAAAATGATCAAGTTGAAATGTAGAATATTGGCAGTCAAAAGAGTAGATGCTAATGTTCAATTGATGCATATAATTAATATTGATGTATAAAACAATACGGTTTACCATGAACAACTCTGAAATTCATGGTGGCAAAGGGTCCTGAACATATTGGAAATCTGACCAAAAAATAGCTATCTTAGAAGCCAAATTGTAGAATAAAGAGTAAAAGAATGAGAAAATCTTAAATAAATATACCTTTAAAAATGAGTAACAGATTCAAGGAATAAAAGGAAATTTGGAAAGAAATGAGAAACAGGGGAAGTGGAAGACTAGCAATTTCCTCAAGTCAGCATTAAACCACCTCATGAGATAAATCTATCACCCAGTACCTTCAGGACTAATCTCTTTTGAGCAGCTATTATTGTTTTGGTGAATCTTTGAGGCATGGAGGCAAACCTAAGGGAGATTTTGATAAAAAATTCTGGTAAACTTTGCCTCAATTCTTATGTTACTGCCCTGCAGGGTGCTGCCATATGGTATCAGTGCTGATTCATAATGGTCTAGGTATCTTAGGCACTTCTAAACTAGATGTAATCAAGCTTCTGAGTGTCTGTGAGAACAAACCAAATGCAAATTCAGATCAGAACAAGCAGTGATTTATTAACTACCTTGATTATGTAAAGAATAAATTTACAAAGTTGATGGTGTGGTCGGGGCTGCTGGTCAGCTAGCACTGTTGTTATGGTTCGTTGAAGCTGGCGTCTGTTATGACTACCAGTGCTCCATCCATACGGGTTGTTAAAAAGTCATGAATATCTCCTTTGGTGTCATAATGGTTACAGCAATTTTGTAGGCGGCACAATGGTTTTGGCATGTGTGGAAAACTCATGAAGTATTTTGACCATCATCACTTGTAATTTGGCTACAATGCTTATTTTTTAGGCATATCATTTTTAGACTTTTTGTTTAAATTCTAAATTAATGTTTCTGAGTCCAAATATCTGCATGTTTATTGTACAGGAAATTTAAATTAAGAAAAAAATCAGAGTCATACATGAAAAAATACATGTATAGGTATAGTAATCATAGCTTTATGTATGATAGCAAAAATTAAAAATCATAAAAATATCCAATAAACTTGAAACAAATAAAAAATTTATGGGAAATCTATATAACAGAATATTCTGTGATTTGTAAAAGATGATATTGTTGATGGACACTTGAAGAAAAGGGACAATGTTTATAATTCAATAATGAGGAAAAAGTCAGGATGAATATAATGATGTAAAACAGTAAATAAGTAGCTAGTAATGGTGATCAACAGGAATGATATTGTATATGATTTTTACTTTATTGTTTGCACTGAATATTACACATTTTCTTTAAGGTGCAAAATTTGTATAATAAGGAGGAACTTATAAGCAAAAGAAATAGGGTTTTTTTTTTTTTTTTTGGTGAGACAGAGTCTTGCTCTGTTGCCTAAGCTGGAGTTGAGTGGCACAATCTTGCTCACCGGAACCTCCACCGCAACCTCCGCCTCCAGGGTTCAAGCGCTTCTTGTGCCTCCGCCTTTCGAGTAGCTGGGATAACAGGCATGGGCCACCACACCTGGCTTACTTTTGTATATTTAGTAGAGATAGGGTTTTGTCATGTTGGCCAGGCTGTTCCGACTTCAAGTGATTCTCCCTCTTGACCTCTCAAAGGGCTGGTATTACAGGCGTGAACCACCAGGCCCAAACCTAGGTTCTCAAATTAAGAAATTTTAAAGATTAAGAGATGTATTTTTTTCAAACAGGTATATGTAAAAAATGTGAAAAGTTCCCAAATGAATATAGAGCATCTATGATATGGCATGAATTGTATGCTACATTTTATTTAAGGAACATTGAAAGAATTATACCAGGTTGTGATAAATATTAGATTCTAATATTTGTGGTTTACATAGAAAAAGAAACAATGGTATTAATTATGTAATGTTTTCGTCTGTGTCCATGTCAGAGCTCTGACTTGTTTCTTCACATATTTTCCTCCTAGGGAAACAAAAAGCCTTTATTGTGAATAAGTACCACAACTGAGAAGGGAAGGGTGTTCTTCTAGAACAATGTGTATGGAAATGACGTAGTGAGGACCCCTGTCCCAGTTTTGAAAATTGAGGATTTTGTTGTTCCCAAAGTCCTGCCACAGACTGCTGACAGGGTGCTCACATTTGGTTTTCTTGAGAGTTCCATGCCATATTTAAAACTAGAGAAAATTGGCATAGGACAAGATAATCTAAAACAGTAAATACATTTTATGGAAGCAGAAGCTGAGAAGGTTTCCCTGTCCAGATACAACCTAAACGTAGCTGGTCCCAAGTAGCCAGATATGGTTAAGAATTTTGGAAAGATAGCCAATGATAGGCAATAAATAAATTAATTAAAAATAATAATAAAAGAATTTTGAAGAGAAAGTGAGAATTTTAGAATCATTTATTGGTAAATTAATGCAATTATTTTCCGAGGTCAATTTTGTAACATCATCCTTATTTTAAAATGTGTATACCTTTGGACTCACAAGTCCCACTTCTAAGAATTTACTCTAAGGAGACTTGAACAACTATCAAGAATGGAAGGCATGAGTGTTTTCATTAAAGCCCATTTTATATTAGCAAGAAATTGAACATAAACTACAAATAAAACAATATGAAATGGGTAGATAAAGTCATTGACAGTTATATAATGGAATGCTGAGAATTTGCTAGAATAATTAGATGCATGCAAATGTACCAATAAGAGCAAGATGCACCTGCAAAAACAAGCCTAAGTGAGCGTACACAAACATGTACACTCATACACAACCCTAATCGGTGCTTACACATTCATACAAAATTTCTGGAAGAGGATCCAAACAGCTGTTAATGGTGGTTACATTTGCTGCACATGAATGGGAGGTTGGTGAAGAGAGGGACATTTACTTTTCACTTTATGTGCTTCAGTGCTATTTATTTTACTTTTCACCCAAAACATATATGAAATAATTTTTAAAAGAAAAGAAACAACATGTGGAAAGTCTAACAAAGAAAAAACATCTCTTATGGCATAGAGCTAAAGATGATGTAGAAAGATGTATCGTTTTTGCCAGTCAGCACTGACAGAGCTGCACCTGATCCTCCTCAAGTTATAACTAACCACGTTTATAGAATGCACACTGGGAAATTGAAGGGGAATTTCCTTTGCATTACTGGAAAGAAATATTTTGGAAATGTGACTGAAAATGTGAAATTTATGGAGGTATGGGTGTCCAGGAAAAACAACTAACAATATCTTCCTGAAAAGAACAATAAATGAGACAGGAGATATTTTTAAGGAAGATCCAAAGTTGTAGAACAGCACCAAGGAAAACAAGTGAAATGGCACTTGAGACTATTTAAAAAGGGTTACAAAAATTAAAGATCTTTAAGAACAAGGGCTATTAATGATATTTTAATTTTGTCACATTTGGGGAGTCCTACCTTGTGTTATAAGCCAGTATGTTGATGTCCCAAAAGTCCCTCTAGAAACCTACCTTGGTACAAGAGCATAGGCTCCAAGGACACGTACCCCCAGGGACCTCAGGCCCCATTGTGCTCATTCCATTGAAAAACTGAGAATTTGTTTCTCTCTGACCAAGTGATCTGTCCTAGTATATATTCACATAATATGAACTGAATCAAGTGAATTCTCACAAACAGTGGATGCTTTTCTTCACAGGTTCGTGTTTTTCCTGTGGACTTTTATTAAATTAGTACCCGTAAGGTCTCTTATCTTTAAGCAAAAAAAAAAAAAAAAAAAAAAAAAAAAAAAAAGTAGAATATTCTCTAATGGTTAGTTTCTTAATCTCAGTACCATGAACATTTCATACTGTATAATTTTTTGTTGTAGTGAACTGTCCTGTGCATTATAAGATGTTTAGCAACATCCTTGGCCTCTACTCACCAGATACGAGCAGCAACCTTCTACCTCCCCAGTTGTGACAGCCAAAAAAGTCTCCAGACATTGCCAAATGACCCTGAGGAGTAAATTCAGCTCCAATTGAGAGCTACTGGTCTATAGAAAAGTCCCAAATGTCATACATATTTTTAATGGTGTGTAATTTATTTTCTTCATCTACATGGTTCCTTTTTCTGCGAAGTATTTCAAATTGCGCTGTGCTGTGGGAAAGTCTCATTCTGGTGTCAGTAGTGTTGCACTATGCTTTTTGGCCTCTGAATGTAACTATTAAGACTCTATAAACTAGTTTTAGAAAATAAGCATGGATTCAATCGTCCATTCAACAAAATCAATTCATTTCACAAGTGTTTATTGAAAGCCTACTATATGTCTGTCACAGAGTGATCCACTAGTTTTATAGAAAATAAATGGATTGTCCTTGCCCTCTAAAACATTCTTGGTCTATTGGGGAAGACATATAAAATGATAACCATTTACAATACAGTGTGATAGGGCTCAAATAGACACCTTTAAAAGGTGTTATATAAGTGTAACTAAGGAAATAAACAATAAAATTAAGCAAATTGAATGTTATTCCTTAAGTTTATGTTTTTATTTTGAAATAATATTAAAAGGTTTATCATTAGTATTTCTCTTTTAACACGTTTTCTTTTGTGTATTTTTGTTTTCCTGCAGATGCTGTAGCTATCACATGGGCTAATCGAGTTTTTCCCTCATTGGCATGGATTATGCCTTTTGCTATTTCTACTTCATTATTTAGCAACCTTCTGATTTCTATATTTAAATCATCGAGACCAATATATCTTGCAAGCCAAGAGGGCCAGCTGCCTTTGCTATTTAATACACTTAATAGTCACTCCTCTCCATTTACAGCTGTGCTGCTACTTGTCACTTTGGGATCCCTTGCAATTATCTTAACAAGTCTAATTGATTTGATAAACTACATTTTTTTCACGAATTCATTATGGTCTATATTATTAATGATAGGAATACTAAGGCGGAGATACCAGGAACCCAATCTATCTATACCTTATAAGGTAAAATTTGATTTTCTAATTCTTTTCTGTGTGAAAGAACAGATATTAAGTATAACTGTATTTCAGATTATAATCAAGGCATCTATAAGTAGATCTTCTGAATACTCAGTTATTGTGAAACATAAGAATAATCTGGTCTTGGTTTTAATTTTCATTTTTATTGGCTAGGTTACTCAATATAAAGTCTCTTATATTCCATTTAATGGTTTATTAGAGAGAAAAACAGTTCTCTGGATGGTTAGACAGATCATTATGAGTCTTTTGAACAGATATTATTTTGTCTACTTATGTAACTAGTTATGCATATGAATGTCTTCCACAGTCAGGGTCAGATTTAGCAGATGAGAAACAGAAGAGGCAAGGTGAGGTCACAAGTGATAACATCCACTGTTCTGAAACATCAACTTACTTTGTTGGCAAATTCCAGTCTTTCAACTTTACTTATTTTAAACTGACTTTCAGTCTGGATGAAAAAATTTTTCACAGGAGAGGAGACAACCATTTAATTGTAGAAAAACAAATAAGCAGCAAAACTTGGTAGCATAAGAATGTTATTGGAGAAAGATGGCCCTGACACTGATGATCAGAATAATAAAATAATCTTGGTTGCCTAGGTAGGTTGTTCAAAACTTGGCTTGGATGATCACCTTTAATCCTCTCAGTAACAGAAAGGTGGATTCTATTGTTATTCCCATTTTACAGATAAGAAAACAGACTTAGAAAAGTTAGGTCACTTGCCCAAGCTCACACAGCGTGGATTAGAGCAAGATTTAAATCTAGGCAGTCTCTTTGGAGTGTTTGACTCTCGCTAAATACAAAATATAAGAAAGAACTGCTGAGAGAACGAAAGCAATGTTCCCATCACCAACTATGGTTGATTTATGTCCTTCTTTCCTTTCTAGCCTTCTTTTCAACTTCTTCCATCCAGTCATCTCTTAATTGCTGTGTATTTGAGTATTAGTTGTCAAGAGGCAACTATATTTTAAGCACCTTGCTAGGTACTCTGAGTAGAAAAAGAATTAAGACTTGGCTCCTGCCTTTAAGCAGGTTATAATCTATCTGGACAGTCATGTAAACCAAAAATCATGGTGTGATAATTGCTACCTAGTGGTCTGCAGAGGAAGCTCAGAGAACACATAGGGAGAGAGATTGAATCTACAGCAGGGTTGATGGTCGTAGGCCCCTTTGGATGTGCCTCCCTAACATCTACTCTCTGTATAGTTTCACATGGTGGATCCTTTTAATATGTCTTTTGCTGTTTTCTCATCCACACTTTTGTTAGATCACTGACCCTAATACATACAATTATAAAGAAGTTATGAACTGGGGGATAAATTTGTTATACACAAATAACAGTATAAGATAATCATTAAGAGCTTTGGGCTCAAGTCCAGTTGCTTGGCTAGTAGCTGAGTTTAGTCTTGTTATTGAACCTCTGAACCTCAGTTTCTTCAGATCTAAAATGGGAAAAAATAATACCTACCTCCTATTAACATTGGATGTATTAAGTAAGCTAAAGCATGCAAACAATCCAGGGTCTGACATTGATGGCTATTATTGCTTATATTATTATTCAACTTATGCTTGCATCAGAAAGGAAGGCAAGGCAGCCTTAAGTACAAGTGGCTAAAATTTGTCTTGTATGCCCCCAGGAGTGCTCTTTTCTTTTCTCTCAATTATTTGATAATGGATACTGAGCCATGAGATGATAAAATATCTTTATTATTTATTTATTTTTTTATTTATTTTGTTTTTTGAAATGGAGTCTCACTCTGTCGCCCAGGCTAGAGTACAGTGGCGCAATCTCAGCTCACTGCAAACTCCACCTCCTGGGTTCACGCCATTCTCCTGCCTCAGCCTCCCGAGTAGCTGGGACTACAGGAGCCCACCACCACACCTGGCTAATTTTTTGTATTTTTAGTAGAGATGGGGTTTCACCACGTTAACCAGGATGGTCTCGATCTCCTGATCTCGTGATCCGCCTGTCTCAGCCTCCCAAAGTGCTGGGATTATAGGTGTGAGACACCGTGCCCGGCCTAAAGTATGTTTTTCAAGGATGCTTTATAAACTAAGAAGAGATTCTTTTTTTCTTTTTTTTTTTTTGAGACAGAGTCTCTTGTCGTCCAGGCTGGAGAGGCTGGAATGCAATGGCGTGATCTTGGCTCACTGCAACCTCCGCCTCCTGAGTTCAAGTGATTCTCCTGCCTCAGCCTCCCAAGTAGCTGGGATTATAGATGCCCGCCACCACACCCAGCTAATTTTTCTTTTTTTAGTAGAGACGGAGTTCCACCATGTTGCCCAGGCTGATCTCGATCTCCTGACCTCATGATCCACCAGCCTTGGCCTCACAAAGTGCTGGGATTACAGGCGTGAGCCACTGTGCCCGGCCAAGAAGAGATTCTTAATGATTAAATCCCAACAAATGATCCTCTAATGAAAGGGTTTTGTTTCATAAATTATGACTAGCTGTGTTATATATATCTTTGGGGAATGTAGATTCATATCAGTTATATCTTATATCAATTTTCTCCCTAGGTTGGGTAATGTTGTAGAGAATTCTTACAATTCTAACACAAAGCAGGTACCAAGCACTGGTCTTTAAGGCTTTTGGCAAAACAAAAACAAAATATAAAACAGGGAAAATTGTTTTAGCTAAAATTTTTGTCTTGATTTTTTTTTTAATATGCTGAGCCTATAAAGTTATAACATTTACCTGTCAGTATTTACCTGTGTAACAGAGGGTCTGAGGATGGTTCTTCTGTTTTGTCATGAATTTCTTACTGCCTTGAGATATTTTCCAAAGAAGATTTTTGTTACTTCCATTGGGCCTTAGAAATTCCCTCTTAACAGATTCATGGTACTCAGATCAGTAGATTGTGATCTTATCAGCAAATGGTTCTAGTTATTTCCATTCATGGACAGTCAAATGCTAGATGCCCATTCCCTCCAACCTGACAATGAGTCTTCAACGTCTCCTTTCACTCAGGCATTTATCTGACTTCTAAGCCAGGTTTATTCAACTTTACAGCTAATTTAGCCTGTTTAATTAGCTTGTATCTCTGCATTTTTATTTATATAAATATGCAGGTATCATTCATGGATGTTCATATCTAATATTTTTTCAAACTTTGCTCTTTTCAGGTGTTTCTGCCATTTCCATTAACCACAATAGTCATCGACGTGGGCTTGGTTGTGATACCATTGGTAAAGTCTCCAAATGTGCATTATGTCTACGTGCTTCTGTTAGTTCTCAGCGGATTACTATTTTACATACCTTTAATGCATTTTAAAATAAGATTGGCTTGGTTTGAGAAGATGACTTGCTATTTACAATTACTATTTAATATTTGCCTCCCTGATACGTCTGAGGAACAGATGTCAGAAGTGCAAACTGTTAAAAAATAGCCTTCTAAAAAACGTATATCAGATTCCAAATCAAGGTCAAACACATGATAGAACATTCATGGTGAAATTCCTATGGTAACTATTTTTTTCTCAAATGAAATAAGTAATGTATACAAAAGTACCCAAGACAGTACCTGGCTTCAAAGTCACTAAGAAATTGTTATACATAACTAAAGCTCTGCTTTGTGTGGTAAAAAACTTAAGTCCTGGTTTGCATAGCTTGATAGAGTGATTATACATCTCCCATTCTCTAACTCTTTTTTCTGTATCCCACCCCTTTTCTACTGAATTTGTGGGAATCCTGTAATAAAAGTGAATGGCTAAAAATTTTAAAAGCATTCCTTAGCTTCATCTTTCCTGAGTCTTTTTTTGAGGCGGGCGGGGCCAGGGAAGATGCTGATTTGAAGATGAAAAGAATAATTCTATTTTTCCAGTTGGCTTTTCCCTTCTAGAATGTAGCACTTTTTTTTTTTTTTTTTTTTTTCCATCGAGATGGAGCCTTACTCTGTTGCCTGGGCTGGAGTGCAGTGGCGTGATCTCGGCTCACTGCAACCTCCACCTCCTGGGTTCAAGGGATTCTCCTGCCTCAGTCTCCTGAGTAGCTGGGATTATAGGCGCCTGCCACTATACTCAGCTAATTTTTTGTATTTTTGGTAGAGACTGAGTTTCACCATATTGGCCAGGCTGGTCTCAAACTCCTGAACTCGTGATTTGCCTGCCTCGACCTCCCAAAGTGTTGGGATTACAGGCATGAGCCGCTGTGCCTGGACCCATTTTTTTTTTTTTTCAAGCTAATAACTATTTTAGAAGCATGGGGCTGGGCGTGGCAGCTCACATCTGTAATCCCAGCACTTTAGGAGGCTGAGGCAGGCGGATTACTTGAGGTTAGGAGTTCAAGGCCAGCCTGGCCAACATGGTGAAAACCCGTGTCTACCAAAAATATAAAATTAGCTGGGTGTGGTGGTGTGCACCTGTAATCACAGCTACTCGGGAGGCTGAGGCAGGAGAATCACTTGAACTCAGGAGGCAGAGGTTGCAGTGAGCAGAGATCATGCCACTGCACTCCAGCCTGGGTGACAGAGTGAGACTCTGTCTCAATAAAACAAGAAGCATGAATCTTTAGGTTAATTTACTTTGAGTGCCTTTAAGAAAAATGTTGACATGTCTTAGAAGAACAGCATTACTGTGTCTTCATTTGATTTATTAATAAGTGTGACCTACTGGGAATGATATAGTTGTATATAAAGTGTGTGTAATAGATGGCTAAGTGGATAGCATCCCAGGAGTCACACTCATTCAGCATCATTCAGTTTAAAAAATTCATCCACATAGCTTAGAATTTTAAAAGATCTGGTTTAGAGTTGTCTTCAGAAAGTGGGAATGTGGGAAGATGTCCAGTGACCTTTGTTAGCCAGCTTTATTCCCGGCCTCCCTTTATCCCTCAGAGGTGGCATCCACAGATGTCGAAGGACTTGTCAAGTTTGAGGAACTATCCCCTGGTGTGATGGTTAGTTTTATGTGTCAGCTTGGCTGGATCATGGGGCCCGGACATTTGATCACACATTATTGTGGATGTTTCTGCAAGGGTGTTTTTTGGATAAGATTAACATTTAAATAGTTGGATTCTGAGGGAAGCACAATGCCCTTCCTATTGTGAGTGGGCCTCGTCCAATAAGTTGAAGTCCTTGATAGAACAAAGACTGACTTCCCCAAGAGGGAATTCTGTCAGCAGATGGCCTTCGGACTAGAATTGCGACATCAGCTCTTCCATGGGTCTCTAGCCTATCAGGCCACCAGGCCACACTACAGATTTTGGACTTGCCAGCCTCCAGCCTGCATGATTCCGTGAGCCAAGCCAATTCCTTAAAAATAAATTCTCTCTCTCCCTCTCGCTCTTTCTCCATATACACATCCATGGGTCTGTTTCTTTGGGGAAGCCAATAACATATTTAAGTTAGCATGGTAGATATCTATTTATAGCATACTACTTATTTATTCCTAAGACAATTGCCTTATGTGGGCCTCATGGTTCAACATTCCCTTCACATAAACCTCCATTACACTTAGACAACTGCCCAACTTTCCTCTTCCTATGAGCTTTCAACACAGTATGAGACAAAATACTTCCTGAGCTTAGTTTCATAGACATCATCCACATTTTATAAATTCAGGATCAGAGCTTCAGATTCTGGAGACCTGGAAGATATTCAAATTATAAGTGAGAAGAACCAAAGATTTGACTGACATTAGATTGAGAAGAAATCTTAAATGTTTATAGCAGCCCCACAAAGTAACTCGCTCATCTATGTTTGTATACTGCCAGGGATGGGGGAATCACTACTTGCTAAACATGCTGGTCCTGTCTTTGGACAGCTTTGTTTTCCAAAAGCTTTTCCTAATAATATGAAGCTGTAATGTAATTTCTATCTGTTAGGTAAGTCTAATCATCTTTCACATGATATCCTGTTAGATATTGTGACTCTGTGTCTTTTCCAGATTAAAACCCCCCAGTAGTCCAAAGTTGCTGCTTTTGAAAACCTTGAACCCTGTACACCTTGCCAGGCCCTTTTCAACGTAATGATGTCTTAAATTTTTATGCCATAAACATTGTAGTTTTTCTGAATGTGGTCTGACTATGGCAGAGCAGAGTGGAGCTATCATTTCCCTTATTTTAAATATTCTAGTTTTGTGCACTGTTTTGGTACCACTATACACTTAAACGTCCTGCGTCTTTCATGTAAGTCATGGCCGAGACTTGCCTATTCTAAGACTGTGTGGGACATTACGTCGGCAAGTCTAATAGGTCAATACAATTTCTCAGGGAAACTTTTGTTCCACAGGACGATAACAAGAAATTGGCTGACGGTAGCAAGAGCGGGGTTATAAAATTTCAAGACTTCAAGGAAAGTCGCAACATGAATTTCATTATAGCTTTTATATTTTATATTATTTTTGGAAATAAGGCCTTACAAAATATATGTGTAGTAAATTTTCTGCTTTGCAATTCCTTTTGTTCTACTTCAGACCACCAGCAATTCATCTTCCTGCTATGTTTCTTTTAAGAAGAGTCTATTTCGAAGCCATCTATAAAGAATTCCTGGCTGGGCGTAGTGGCTCATGCCTGTAATCCCCCAACTTGGTAGGCAGAGGTGGGTTGGTCACGAGGTCAAGAGATCGAGACCATCCTGGTCAACATGGTGAAACCCCGTTTCTACTAAAAATACAAAGCTTAGCTGGATGTGGTGGCGGGCACCTATAGTCCCAGCTACTCTGGAGGCTGAGGCAGAAGAATCACTTGAACCCAGGAGGCAGAGTTTGCAATGAGCCGAGATAGCACCACTGCATTCCAGCCTGGCAACAGTGTGAGACTGTCTCAAAAAAAAAAAAAAAAGAGTTCCTTTGATGACGTCGGGCAAGGACTTATTTGCTATACTCTCTGAGTTGAGGCTTGTGGTACTTAGCTATTTGACACAGGTGTGCTGTGAAGATTAATGAGTTTCGTGTGACACACTTTGAAGTTGAAAAGTAATCACTTTTATATTGTACCTATAGGGCCTTCAAAGTGTTATCTCTTGTTTGTATCATGAAATTTGCAAAGCAGACACTACCTGAGAAGCTTCTACCTCCTCTCTATTCAGAACAGGTTTACTTTTATTATTCTATTTTTTTTTTTTTTTTAAATTGAGACGGAGCCTCACTCTGTCATCCAAGCCGAAGTTCATTGACACAATCTTTGCTCACTACAACCTTGGCCTCCCAGGCTCAAGTGATCCACCCACTTCAGCCTCTCAAGTAGCTGGGACTACAAATGCATGCCACGAAGTCTGCCTAATTTGTTTGTATTTTTGGTAGAGAAGGAGTTCTGCCATATTGCCCAGGCTGATCTTGCACTCCTGAGCTCAAGCCATCAGCCTGCCTTCACCTCCCAAAGTGCTAGGATTACAGGCATGAGCCATTGAGCCCTGCCCGGAACAGGTTTAAATAGCTTTATGAGGTTGTATTCACTTCCTAGAGCTGCCGTAACAAATTATCACAAATTCAATTGGCTTAAAATAACAGAAACTTATTCTCTTGCAGGAGGTCAGAAGTCTAAAATTATCCTAAGCAAATTAACACAAGAACAGAAAACTAAATACCATATGTTCTCACTTATAAATGGGAGCTAAACATTGGCTACTTG
Source organism: Mandrillus leucophaeus (assembly GCF_000951045.1). Taxonomy (NCBI): domain Eukaryota; kingdom Metazoa; phylum Chordata; class Mammalia; order Primates; family Cercopithecidae; genus Mandrillus; species Mandrillus leucophaeus. The sequence goes on along the minus strand of NW_012108986.1, from coordinate 561,099 downwards.
TGGACAGAAAAATGGCAACAATTGACACTGGGGACTTTTAGAGGGGGGAGTGGGGAGAGGGGAAAGGGTTGAAAACCTGACTACTGGGTACTATGCTCAATACCTGCTGATGGTATCATTAGGTCTCATACCTAAACTTCAGCATTGTGCAATGTACCCAGGTAACCAACCTGCACATGTACCCCCTGAATCTAAAATCAAAGTTGAAAAAGAAAAAGATAAAATTAAAATTAAAAAACAAATCTCCCTCTCCTTTCTCTCATAACATTAGCAGTCATTGGATTTAGGGCCCACTCCAAATCCAGGATATTCCTGTCTCAAGATCCTGAACTTCTTACATCTGCAAAGAACCTTATTCCAAGCAAGGTCACATTCTGATGTTTCCTCTAGATCTGTTTATAAGAAGACCATTATTCAACCCACGAAGCTAGGTCCTCCTCATTATCCAACTCCATTCCCAGTTTGTGTGGTGGCCTCTTGCAGCTATAGAGGCTGGTTCAAGAAGGCCACCCTGATTTTGCTTCTCTCTGTAGGTAGTAATTCATCTGCAGGTTGGAGTTGGAACTAAAATATGAAATCTGAAAAAGTCTCAAACTTCATCCCAAGATGTAGTACTGTGAGCCTCCATTATTAGCAATGTCTCCTAAAATGATGGGATCAGTATTTCAAAAGGAACCTTAAACTAGACTTGAGAAACAGCCAGGTAATGGCCAGAGTTGGGTTATTCTGACTGATGCCAGGGTGTCCCAGCAGACAAAGAGAGAGTATTGGGAATTCTTGACAAGCAAGAACCTGGATGTTACTATTTACATCATGTTTTCTTATCTTGACTAATGATGTGGTTTTGAAGGAAATAATTGTCCTGCAATGAATCTGTTCACATCTTTCCATTAGGCCTAGGCCTCTCTGAGATGACTTCTCTCTGAGTTGCTGCTTGTTCAGTATCTTGTATATGAAACCAGTAGGAAGAAAAAAAGTCACTTTGCTTAAGTGTCAGCTCTGTGCCAGAGGGTTAGGAATGCTGGCGTAGTTCCCAGAATACAGGATCTCAAGCATGAGAAACAAACTACCTGAATGTAGAGAAGTCACAATAACTTTATAGGGAGCAAAGTTTCAGAATTGTATTTCTAAGTAACGGACTTCTATTACTTTAAGGTGAAGAAAAAAATAAGCGTCCCTTTATTTAGCTGTAAAGCGGAAGTGGGTAATTTCTCAGATCCTTCCCAGGTGTAACAAATGACAAGCATTCTTCTTGTTTTAAAAAATGTCAAATTGTATTTTAGATTAAGAGGTACATGTGTAGGTTTGTTACATGGGTATATTGCATAATGCTGGGGTTTGGGATGCAAATGATCCCATCATGCTGATAGTGAGCATAGTACCCAATAGGTGGTTTTTCAGCCCATGCTCTCCTCTCCCTCTCCATCTAGTAGTTCTCATTGTCTCTTGTTCCTATCTTTAGGTTTATGTGTAGTCATTGTTTAGTTCCCACTTATAAGTGAGAACATACAGCATTCGGTTTTCTGTTCCTGCAAAAATTTGCTTAGGATAATGGCCTCTAGCTTCATCCATGTTCCTGCAAAGAACATGATTTTATTAATTTTTAGTACAGTATAGTTCTATATGTATGGTGCATATAGTGCTGTATATGCGCCACATTTTCTTTATCCAGTTCACCATGGATGGACATTCAGGTTGATTCCATGTCTTTGCTATTGTGAATAGTGCTGTGAAGAACATATGAAAGCCTGTGTCTTTTTGATAGAATGAATTATTTTACTTTGGGTATATACCAGATAGTGGAATTGCTGAGTTGAATGGCAGTTCTCTTTAAAGTTCTTTGAGGAATCTCCAAACTATTTTCCCCAGTGGCTCAGTCTACATTTCCACCAACAGTGTATAAGCATTCCCTTTTCTCCACAGCCCTGACAGCATCTGTTACTTTTTGACTTTTTAATAACCACCATTCTGCTTAGTGTGAGATGGTATCTGTGGTTTTGATTATAATGCATTTGAACATTGTGTGGTATAAATCAGCTGTTTCTCACTTTGTCTTATTTTTAGTTTAAGGATCCACTGTCTTGAGACTGCTAAATCAGTTACCTTTTATCCATTCACTTTCTAGTTTCCAATATTTTGTTGCTCTCTTCTTTGTGGGATTATTTATTTTAAAAGTTCCTTTATTACCATTTTTGTGAGATTCCAGAAGGGTGGCTAAAACAGATGTTTCTTCAATCTGCTGTCTTAATGTGGATGCTTAAAAAGTTTCAATAATTTAAGAGTGTTTAAAATGTTGCAAATGTTTTTTTAACAAATAAAATGCCAGTCAAGAAATCTGGATCAGTAATACTAACTACTCTCAATAAAGTTTAAAGGAAAAACGTTGAAAGAGATTTGACTTATAAATCTCTGTCTCAGTGATCCAAATTGTTCTAAAACAAAAATATAATAATTTCTGAGTTAAAGTCTTATGGAAGAAGGCTGTCTATAGCAAGCAAGAACATTCTTTATCACATGGCAGCTATGAGCACTTTAGTGGATGAGGGAGACTCTATTGTTTGCCTCTTTCTCCTTTGATAAGAAAAAATTGATTTTATACAAATAAAAGGTAAAATCACTCCTGTCTTAAGAGGATGTATCATAAACGATCTTAGCCAATCACTGTCATCCTAGGCTCCTTGCCTGTGATTGGCTTTGGTGTAGGCATGGGACCCAGTTGTTGCCAATAAAATGTATAAAGAGGAGTCTAAAGTAGAGTTTATAAGAAAGACTGTCCTCCCCAATTGAACGACAAAAATCCAAAAAATTCTCTATTCTTTCCTTTCTTGGATTTTGTCATGTAAAGATGTGATACTTGAAGCCGTGCTGGCCAGCTTGTGACCCTGAGGTGAAAGCTGGGAGAACCAGGGACAAACAGACAGAGCCAACATATTGTTTTGCTGCAAACCTAACCAACTCTGAAACTTCCCACTTCCAGACTTTTTATTATGTGACTTAATTAAATATGGCTATGGTTGAAGACATTGTTGTCCAATTTTTCTATTTCAAGCCAAAAATAGTTTTGTGTTTGTTTATTTGTTCATTTTTGCAACGGGATCTTGCTATGTTGCTCAGGCTGTACTCGAACTGTGATGGCCTCAGCCTACTGAGTGACTGGGACTATAGGCAAGCACTACCATACCCAGCTAGTCAATGTCTTCAAACCTATTTTATCCTCTACAAATTAGAGTTAATACCTAGCACTTAGTTTTTTTAAAAAAATGAAAACCAAATGTGATAACATGTTAAAAATGAGAAAAGGAGTGGGGTGCAGTGGCTCACACCTGTAACCCCATCACTTTGGGAGGCTGAGGAGGGTGGATTGCTTGAGCTCAGGACCAACCTGGGCAACTTGGGAAACCCTGTCTCTACAAAATAAATAAATAAATAAATAAATAAATAAATAAATAAATAAGCTAGATATGGTAGCACGTGCTTGTAGTCCTAGCTACTCAGGAGGCTCAGGCAGGAGGATCACTTGAGCCTGGGAGGTCAAGGCTGCAGTGAGCTGTGACTGCAGCCTGGGTGACAAAGCAAGACTCTGTCTTAAAAAAGGAAAAATTTAAAAGAGAGAGAGAGACAGTGTTTTTCTCGGTGTCTGGCACTCTAAAGAAATGGTAGTTAACAATTATTTTAAATTAAGACTTCTATTTTTAAGATTTTAATAACTGTCTTCATAACACCCATGATTTGGCCTAATGAGTGTATGCAAATTAGATACATACGCAGCTTATTTTTCATGCCCAATATCTGGCGCATAGTAAGTACTCCATAAAATTTTAAAAACAAGTAAACATAGTAGCTATGCAATACATCTTTACTAAATGAGTAAAGAAAAGAATAGATGGGCAAGTGAATGAACTAATAAGTGTCAACAGTTTCAAGTGACTTGATTACTTTAAAAAGCTAGAAGAAACAGTGGCATGGTATCCAAATCAATTCTGTGGAAAACATAATAGATACAGTTCCTCTGGAAAACAGGATAGCATGATAAGTAGCAAAATATAAACCCTGCATAGGGCATTGTGTAGTGTCACTTAGTGCTGATGAAGTAGTGCATTGTACCATGGAAAATTATCCTGGAGCCCCTCATGGGAAATCTCTCTGAATTGTATAAAAGACAGACCTAGTCTCTCACCCTCTCTAGGATTTTATCTGGGAATCTCACATGCTTGTGTAGCATCAAGTTTCAATTGATATAATACATGTATAGCATTTTGCCATAAACAAGACTCAATAAAACAAATGGAATGTGCTGGAGAGTTTTCTACAGAACGAGGTGTTCCTCATAGAAGCCTGTGGCCTCTATAATTAATTCTCTTTCTTTTCTGAACGGATGGGCTCATTCTGGGCACCAAGCAGAATTTTAGCTAGAATTTCATCATCTGTTGGTCCCAATCTTATCACAACAGTTTGTATTTTTAAAAGAAATACATAACATTGAAAAATAATATGATTTTCTGTTGCTCACAGGAAACATGCATTGTGCTTTTTATTGGAAAATTCTGGCTCACATATCTCTTTATGTCACATCTGAACTCAAAGCCCATTCTTGTTTTGGAATTTTTTTAAAGCCTGATTCCAGATTCTCTAGAAATCAGCATTTAAAAAGCAAGAGCTCAAAATTTCGTGATGTTTTTGATGCTGATTCAACAGAATCCAAGTTACCTCAGGTCAATATAAAGAAAGTGACTTAAACCAATTATTCAATTTGTGTAATGTTTTCTGGAAAGAAGTAAATGATTTATTTCTAAATATTTTATGAGTCCAAAGGCTGAATCTTAAAGCCATGGTTTTAAAAAGCCAACACCATCGAAGAATTAATGCTCTAATTTCTTTGGTTGTTCGTCTGGAAAGCTATTGTAAGATTATGGGCACATATGCGGTTGAGAGAAAAAAGCCACTAATGAGACAGTGCCATATGCTTTCTTTACCTTGGATCTGAGCTGAAAAAAATGACTCTTGTTGAGTCCCAGGGGTGAGTAGGCTTCAAGTTCAGTGGAAGACTCAGCTTGTGGTTTGATGAGGGCACACCCTAGTTCACAAATTCATGAATCAGTCATGATGGAAGAGAAAGTGCGGCTGGTTTGCGTAGAACCTGACTGCATTGAAGAAATTTCCAGCTCTGTCGAAAGTAGGAAAATGAAGGTTCAAACTCCAGTTGGAGAGTAGAATATCCAGCTAAAGTGTTTCTAAATTTGGGTATATGAAAATTTGAGAATGACAATTATCACTCTCTGCACTGGAGATGGAGCTTTTGTTTGCAGGTTCCCAGTGACGACGGAGTTGTCTATGACAATACGTCATCCTCCTAGCATTGCTGTGAGGCTTAAATAAAATTATGTGTAGCCATTGTTTAGCCTATCATAAGGGTTCAGGAAATGTTAGTGTATCATTATTATATGTGCTGTACGAAGCAGCTATTGCACAGAGACAATATCTCTATAGATTATCTCAGATGCTACTCCAGATCAGGTGATTATAAAATGAGCAAGTCAGCCATTCAATCTCAGACATCCATGCTTTACTGATTCTTATTTTTATAACAAGATAGAGTGGATGAAATAATTGCTGATGTTTTAAGAGAGAATTACCTTTTATCCTACAAGCATCAAGGCTCCTCAAAAAATTACTGGAAAATTTTCAGTAGAGTTGAATGAAAATGATAATGCTGATTATTAGAATCAGAGCGTTTTGCCAAATTATGTGTCTGAGACAGTGCAGAAATAACCTGCCTGCCTTGCCTGCCTCACAGCCTCTTCCCTCTCTCACTGTCTCTTGCCAATTTTCTATTGCATCTTTTCAATATTTCAAAGAAGGATAAGATACAGTCAGCTACCTGTGAAAAAGTTGAATATACATATTAAAGGAAATTGCTAAGCACATATTATTGTCATATTTTGAAAGGGTACATTTTAGAATATAGAAAAATCAGAAAGAAAAGAAAGCCCTTTAAAACTATGTGAAGGAACAAAGGAAATAGAAACCAATCTTCAGACACAGAAATATAATTAACATACTACACAGATAAAAACATTATCTGGCTTGGAGATCAGTAATAGCATATTTTCTATACAGTTTCTAAAGGCAAGACCTTCAGGGATTTATTTATAATTTATATTTTCTTCTTACCTTGGAAATAACTATTTTTCTCAACTTGATTTCTTGGTAGTGAAAATGATTTCCAAATGTTTGAGTTTCTTTTGAAAGGTATCTGATGGAGAGAATAAAATGTCAACATGTCCCTAAGTTTCATGTTGGTTGATCTAATCTCCAAGAAGCAATTTTTTCAATACAGTATAAAATTGTTACTGAACTGAACCCTGACATTTTCATCTGCCTACTTGCGCTGGTGCACTGAAATGTTTCACTGGAATTTCAAACTCAGCATGTACAAAATTGAACATCTTTTCTACCAGATTTCCTCTACTTTCACCTCTCAGCTAGGGGCCAATATATTCCTAGCAATGTAGACTCGTAGGTGACAGTCACATTTGAGCTCTCTCTTCTCCCACCTCCCATATTCAGTTGGTGATCTAAATTCTATTTGTTCTACCTTGACAGGTTTCTTGCACTGATCCTCTCCTTTCTATTGCCACATTTACTTTTCTAGAAAAAGTCCTTAATATTTTTTTCTAGCAGTTACTGCAATATCTTTGTAATTATTCATCCTGCATTTAGTTGCATTCTTTTCCAATCCATCTTTCTCATTGGTGTTAGTTTCATCTTCCTGAACCATAGCTACGAACATGTCATTCTCCTGTTCAAAATCCTACAATGTGTTATCTCACTAAGATTAGAGCAGCATTTAAAGTTCTTCCACAATATTCACATATCATTCTAATCTTTAAAATGTCCATCATTTTTAGCCATGGGTAATGGTGCACACCTGTGGTCCCAGCTACTCAGGAGGTTGAAGTGGGAGGATTGCTTGATTCCAGGCAGTCAAGGTTGCAGGGAGCTATGATCGCACCACTGCACACCAACCTGGGTAACAGAGCGAGACTCCATCTCACCTGTCTAATTTTTGTATTTTCAGTAGAGACGGAGTTTCACCATGTTGGCCAGGCTGGTCTTGAACTCCTGACCTCAAGTGATCCGCCCACCTTGGCCTCCCAAAGTGCTGGGATTACAGGCATGAGCCACTGCACCCGGCCGCATTAAGTATGTTTCACATTGTTGTGCAACCATCACCTCCATCCATCTCCAGAATTTATTCGTTTTTCCCCCACTGAAACTCCGTACTCCTTAAACACTTAATTTCCATCCTCCCTCGCTGCTGTTTCCCGGCAACCGGCATTCTAATTTGTGTCTCTGAATTTGACTACTCCAGGTACCTCAAATAAGTGGGATCATAGTACTGTTCTTTTGTGACTGGCTTATTTCATTTAGCATAATGTCTTCAAGATTCATCCATGTTGTAGCTTGTATTTCCTTCGTTTTTAAGACTGAATAATATTCCATTTTGTGTATATATCACATTTTGTTTATCCATTTATCTTTGACAAATACTTGGCCAACTCCATGTTCATATAACTAGAATAGAGGGTAAAATGCTCCCCTTCTCCCTAAGTCTATGTTATTTGGATTATCACTGAGATCTTGATAGGGTGTCTCGAAATTTGCTTGAAATTTTCTGTGTGAAGTCATAGAAACGCCTCACCATCTCCGGGGCTAATGCAATACCAGGTACCTGAGACTCTTTTTTTTTTTTTTTCTTTAAGAACACTGAATTCCTTACCCACCTTCGCCTTCCCCAGACACCTTATACCCAAATCTTGCCACCCCCAAAGCCAAAGTCAGGACCATATGACCTAGATACAACTACTTTCCATCAGAAGACCCTCCACCTTTTGCCAGACCCATTTTAATGCAAATGTTTCTTAATTTTTTTTTATTATACTTTAAGTTCTAGGGTACATGTGCACAACGTGCAGGTTTGTTACATATGTATACATGTGCCATGTTGGTGTGCTGC
>NW_012108986.1:548689-549317 GCF_000951045.1 Mandrillus leucophaeus | reverse complement strand
TTTTGGAATAAGTGTGATGTGGTGCTGAGAAGAATGTATATTCTGTTGATTTGGGGTGGAGAGTTCTGTAGATGTCTATTAGGTTCACTTGGTGCGGAGTTGAGTTCAATTCCTGGATATCCTTGTTAACTTTCTGTCTTGTTGATCTGTCTAATGTTGACAGTGGGGTGTTAAAGTCTCTCATTATTATTGTGTGGGAGTCTCAGTCTCTTTGTAAGTCTCTAAGGACATGCTTTATGAATCTGGGTGCTCCTGTATTGGGTGCATATATATTTAGGATTAGCTATTCCTGATGAATTGATCCCTGTATCATTATGTAATGGCCTTCTTTGTCTCTTTTGATTTTTGATGGTTTAAAGTTTGTTTTATCAGTGACTAGGATTGCAACCCCCGCTTTTTTTTGTTTTCCATTTGCTTGGTAGATCTTCCTCCATCCCTTTATTTTGAGCCTATGTGTATCTCTGCATGTGAGATGGGTCTTCTGAATACAGCAAACTGATAGGTCTTGGCTCTTTATCCAATTTGCCAGTCTCTGTCTTTTAATTGGACCATATAGTCCATTTACATTTAAGGTTAATATTGTTATGTGTGAACTTGATCCTGTCATTATGATATTAGCTGGTTATTT
>NW_012108986.1:547133-548639 GCF_000951045.1 Mandrillus leucophaeus | reverse complement strand
TTAAAATGTCCATCATTTTTTAAGCATCTGTGTCAGGAACTGTTAGAGCCTTCACCTGTATTAACTTTATTTCTCATTACTAGGCCAATGTGGTAAGACTCTATGAGCAGTAAGACTCCTTGAGACAGGGTGGGACAGGGGTGGATGGTGGGTGCATTCTAGCTATTAAGAAGGTGCTGGTGATCGTGGAGCCCTCCCATGCTAACTCAGTGGAAGAGGGTTTTGAAATACAACCAAGGAGAGAAGAACATAGCTGTTATTTTACTTAAGTACTTGAAGTTATGCTACTAGGGGAGATATGAATATCTTATGTAGGTTCATGGAGGGAGGCTATCTGGTTTTATATTCTAAAGATAACCAAAGAAAAACAAACTGAACACCCAAACTCCAAACCACATTGGAAAATGATCTTCCTCTTCTCCTCCCTGAGACTTGAATCTTCCTCTTCTTTCTCACCCTGCAGTGAACACAGGGAAAGGGGAGAATGACTATGATTCAAAACTTATGCTAGGAGGTGGGGCGTGGTGGCTCACGCCTATAATCCCAGCACTTTGGGAGGCCGAGGTGGATGGACCCTTGAGATCAGGAGTTCGAGACCAGCTTGGCCAACATGGTGAAACCCCGTCTCTACTAAAAATACAAAAATTAGCTGGGCGTGGCGGCACATGCATGTAATTCCAGCTACTCAGGAGGCTGAAGCTGAGAATCACTTGAACCCGGGAGATGGAGGTTGCAGTGAGCCGAGATCATGCCACTGCACTCCAGCCTGGGTGACAGAATGAGACTCCATAAAAAAACAAAAACAAAAATAAAAACAAAAATAAAACCAACCAAACAACAACAACAAACCACCAAACCTTATGCTGGGAGGAAGCAATATTTCAGATACTAAGGAAAGCTTAAGAATTCTAGCTGCTGGGGGAATGGAAGTGTCCAAAGTCAGGAAAGAATGAGGAAAACATGATGGGGAAAGTAGAAACTTTGCGGAGAGGTGGTAAGAGGATAAGGAACATAGGAGAGGGTCAATACAGGACAATCTGTTGACATAGGAAATATTCATTTGAGGATACCCGGAAGACCTGGGTAGTTCAATTGCATACATAAAATTTTAATTGTGATGAAATACATATAACATAAAATTTACCATTTTAACAATTTTTAAGTGTACAGTTCTGTAGCATTGAGTATATTTCATTTTTTTCTTTTTCTTTCTTTCTTTCTTTTTATTTTTTATTTTTTATTTTTTTGAGACAGAGTCTCACTCTGTCACCCAGGCTAGAGTGCAGTGGCACAATCTTGGCTCACTGCAACCTTCATCTTCTGGGTTCAAGAGATTCTCCTGCCTCAGTCTCCCGAGTAACTGAGACTACAGATGCCTGGCTAAGAGCTACGGACATGTCATTCTCCTGTACAAAATCCTACAATGTGTTATCTCACTAAGATTAGAGCAGCATTTAAAGTTCTTCCACAATATTCACATATCATTCTAATCTTTAAAATGTCCAT
>NW_012108986.1:520192-542356 GCF_000951045.1 Mandrillus leucophaeus | reverse complement strand
TACGTAGTTCCTCCTTTAGCTCTGAGAAGTTTGATCGACTGAAGCCTTCTTCTCTCAACTCATCAAAGTCATTCTCCGTCCAGATTTGTTCCGTTGCTGTCGATGAGCTGCGTTCCTTTGGAGGGGGAGATGCGCTCTGATTTTTTGAATTTCCAGCTTTTCTGCACTGCTTTTTCCCCATCTTTGTGGTTTTATCTGCCTTTGGTCTTTGATGATGGTGACGTACCAATGGAGTTTTGGTGTGGGTGACCTTTCTGTTTGGTAGTTTTCCTTCTAACAGTCAGGACCATCAGCTGCAGGCCTGTTGGAGTTTGCTTGAGGTCCACTCCAGACTCTGTTTGCCTGGGTATCAGCAGCGGAGGCTGCAGAAGATAGAATATTGCTGTACAGCAAGTGTTGCTGTCTGATTCTTGCTCTGGAAGCTTTGTCTCGGGGTGTACCCAGCTGTGTGAGGTGTGAGGTGTCAGTCTGCACCTAGTGGGAGATGTCTCCCAGTTAGGCTACTCAGGGGTCAGGGACCCACTTGAGCAGGCAGTCTTTCCATTCTCAGATCTCAATCTCCATACTGGGAGATCCACTGCTCTCTTCAAAGCTGTCAGACAGGGACATTTACCTCTGCCAAGGTTTCTGCTGCTTTTTGTTTAGCTCTGTCCCCAGAGGTGGAGTCTACAGAGGCAGGCAGGCCTCCTTGAGCTGTGGTGGGCTCACCCAATTCAAGCTTCCTGGTGGCTTTGTTTACCTATTTAAGCCTCAGCAATGGCGGGCGCCCCTCCCCCAGCCTTGCTGCCGCCTTGCAGTTAGATCTTAGACTGCTGTGCTAGCAATGAGGGAGGCTCCATGGGTGCGGGACCCTCCGGGCCAGGTGTGGGATATAATCTCCTGGTGTGCCGTTTGCTCAGACCCTTGGTAAAGCACAGTATTAGGGTGGGAGTTAGTTACCCGATTTTCCAGATGTTGTGTGTCTCAGTTTCCTTTGGCTAGGAAAAGGAATTCCCTTCTCCCTTGCACTTCTCATGTGAGGCGATGCCTTGCCCTGCTTCAGCTCTCGCTGGTTGGGCTGCACCCATGGACCAGCGCCAACTGTCTGACATGCCTCAGTGAGATGAACCCAGTATCTCAGTTGAAAATGCTTAAGTCACCCATCTTCTGTGTCACTCACACTGGGAGCTGGAGGCTGGAGCTGTTTCTATTCGGCCATCTTGGGCATGCCCTTACGTTTCTTAATCTTTAAAGTTATAAACAATGTAGTCTTTCCAGACTATGGCAGTGCCAAGAGTTGAACTTAAATGTGTCTTGATCAACACTCATACTATTTCCACCATCCCATTATCTTTTACCTAGAGACAGTCAAAGTCTCCCATCAGGTAGAGACCACCTGGGCCAGATGGAGGGGAAGGTGCACTGTTGGTGGGGAGGAATTAACAGTGGTGGTAGGAGCGTGTTTTGTATAAAAATGGCATTGATCTTTGACTTTTAAGTGTCTCAAGTTGCTGCTTCATATATCTTTCTCTAATATATTTTTATTATAGCCTTAAAAGTCACCAGTCCCATTACCTTAAAAAACTAAAATATCAGTTTTAGAGAAACTGCCCAAGACAAACAATTGCTCTTCCTTTTCCTATCTCTTCTTCTGATAAACAACCATCTCCTCATTTCTGGGCTTAAATTTTACAACTTCCCAGTGTACATTCTGACTAAACTAACCTAAACTGATTAATTGTTCCTTCAACATTCAATTTACTTCTTCATTTCAGTCTTTTTTGTGTATAATATAATCACCTGGAATGCTTTCCTTTGTCTCCATCTTTGTTATCAAGACACCAGCCTGAATCCTTCCTTGAAATCTCTGTTCTCCAAGCAGTAGGAGTCTTCTCTTTAATGAACTCTCAAGTTCCTACAGAGAATTTAACAAATTCTGATATGCATTCTAGATATGATGCATATATATTTCCTCATTTCAGATTACAGACTTCTAAGAGGCAGCAACATATTTTATTGTTAAAGTGTAAGTTCCAAAATGGTAAAATCACGACTCTTATACAAATATAACTCTTATACAAACATGTATCAAAGATTATATCATTAATTAGTGAGAGAACTAGTATGATGTTAAAACTGGTTCGAATTTGACTTACAGAGATTTGTTTTCCTCATGGGACAAAATTAATTTATGTCATCACGAACAGGAATGATTTACATTGTTATCAGTTTTCTACAACTTAACTTCTACCCTCACAGATTTGCCAAAACATAGTCAACCTAAAAGAATCAAAGGTCACATCCCTAGAGAATCACATAATTCCAGATAATCTTTCTGCTAACTTCCAGGATTCCACTGAAAGGACGCCAAGTAGTCTCTGCTGGCCATCTCCAAGTCAGTGACAAATTTTTCTTATATTACCCATCTTCATTTATCATAAAATGCCAAAAATGTGAATCTTATACTGGAAAAACAATATACCATTGAATAAGTATTATTACTGTTATTTAGAAAATATAAAGTAAATAGAAATACGAAAAAAGTCACAATTAGGTAACTCTTACAAGTACTTCCTACTAATTTTAGACCACTTAATGAATTCTAAGCTTGTCAGGTCTTTAACTTTAGAACAATTTTAGTAGTACTATTTAGGAACTCTTCTAGTTCCAGGGAGTAGGCAAACCCAACTCACCTAATTTTAATTAGCTTACCCAAGACATATTTAATTTTAATGATCATTAGCACTTAACACCAATTTTTAGGAAATGAAATAAATTATGCTCTGGGCATTCCCAAAATATGTTATTTTGATTGTTACTACCTCAAATAACTTAGTTCTCCCAAATGATTCAGTAAGTAAACTAATCTTTTTATTATTATTATTATACTTTAAATTCTAGGGTACATGTGCACAGCATGCAGGTTTGTTACATATGTATACATGTGCCATGTTGGTGTGCTGCACCCATTAACTTGTCATTTACATTAGGCATATCTCCAAATACTATCCCTTCCCCCTCCCTCCACCCCTAGAACAGGCCCCAGTGTGTTGGGAAAAACTACTTTAAAGTTCAAATGGAACCAAAAAAGAGACCACATTGCCAAGACAATCCTAAGCCAAAAGAACAAAGCTGGAGGCATCATGCTACCTGTCTTCAAACTATACTACAAGGCTACAGTAACCAAAACAGCATGGTACTGGTACCAAAACAGAGAGATACACCAATGGAATAGAATAGAGTCCTCAGAAATAACACCACACATCTACAACCATCTGATCTTTGACAAACCTGACAAAAACAAGAAATGGGGAAAGGATTCCCTATTTAATAAATGGTGCTGGGAAAACTGGCTAGCCATAAGTAGAAAGCTGAAACTGGATACCTTCCTTACACCTTATACAAAAATTAATTCAAGATAGATTAGAGACTTAAATGTTAGACCTGAAACCATAAAAACCCTAGAAGAAAACCTAGGCAATACCATTCAGGACATAGGCATGGGCAAGGACTTCATGACTAAAACACCAAAAGCAATGGCAACAAAAGCCAAAATAGACAAATGGATCTAATTAAACTAAAGAGCTTCTGCACAGCAAAAGAAACTACCATCAGAGTGAATAGGCAACCTACAGAATGGGAGTAAACTAATCTTAACTGTATTTTATCTAAATCTTCTAAAAAATATTTGATAATAGAAATCCTTTAATATGCTGGTTGTGGTTGGTGGCTCACGCTTGTATCCCAACATTTTGGGAGGCCATTGTGGGAGGATCACTTGAGCCCAGGAGTTTGAGAGTAGCCTGGACAACATAATGAGACTCTGTCTCTTTAGTAAAAAAAGGTATATATTACATGTTATATATATACTTGTAATATGTATATTTGTATGTGTATATATATTGATAGGTAGTACTATGTGTAGGTTTTCCAAACTGTATATTATTTGTTTTGATAGGTAGTACTGTTTAATTAACAAATAGTATACGTTTTGGAAAACCTACACATAAAATAACACATGAGAAGTTTATTGAAAATTTTTGTCTTATAAATTAAAAAAGAAACTAAGATTATTTTTTCATGCAAGGAATATTTATATGCCTACTATTTGCCAGGAAAAAACTTTTCAGGAATTGAAAAGTGTTTTGAGAGTAGAAATGGAAAATAATCTAATAAGTAGGAAGCCACAGCATTATGGCCCATTTACTATGATAAATTATCTCTACACAGTGACGTTTTCCTGGTACCTAAAGCAAAGGCTATGAATCAATGTAGAATTTACAAGATGCAGTTTCAGTTGAGCTTAAAGAGCTACCAAAGAAACCAGGTCAGTTTTGTGCCTATGTAGAACCAAACTAATCTCTATAATTAGTCCAGCTAAAATTACTTAATTAATGAATATTCTTAATTAATTCATTAAAAGACAATCCAAGGTTACTGACTTTAGGTTTTCAGAGGGAAATTCAGATTATCTGGTTTCTGGTCCAAGAAACTTCTCACAACTGACTTTTTGCCAAATGTTTGACGGACGTGCAGACCACGTCAGGTATTAAAATGGCAATTTCCGTGGGCAACTTGGTTTGCATTCCTCTCATTGTAATCAGTGTTGGCACTGCATTAGTTTATCTTCGTAATCACTTCAAGGGCCAGAGAACGTTCGAAGGAGCTAGGGCCACATGTCGCCTCCACAACAAGAGTTTTGGAAGCTGTTTCTCATGGATGTTGGAGGAGGTTAGAGAGGCGTTCCAGCATAGGGTCTGTTGGGAGGAAGAGGAGGCCTGAGGCGCCTGCTGCAGGTGGCTCTTCCACTCCCAACAGCAGCTGAGGAGTGGCAGGGAGGGTGCTAGGGACAATTGTTGATGTTTACTGGAGGAAGCCCTGGGAGAAGATGTGGTGCAAAACGAAGGGGGATGCAGGCAAAATCAGGGGCAAATTTCCCCTGTCAAAACCCTGAGATTTCATCATTGCCACTGAAATTCTGTCATGGGAAAAAATATCTAATGCATGATGGATGATTTTTAAAAATGTTGAATTTAGTCACCCTTACATCCTACATTACTGCTAGCATGGCCATCATTAATGTGTAATTATTGAGTGCTTGCTGAGTGGATGCCCTTTAAATAGGAAGTCTGGAATTATTGTAAACCATGGGAAAAGGGTGGATAATTTCTGGAGGATTTAACAGAGAAACTAGCGGTCACATATTAAACATAAGAATTAAATATAAATGTATGTCCATATAAACAACTGAATGGCTATTTTAACTTTGAGTTAGTGTGTTCAGATTGGGGATGATACATTCAAACTGAGAACAGGTTATAATCTGTTTATATTGGAAACAATATAATGTTATAAAAGAATTTTATACACTTTTTCAATAGTTACTTAATTATTTTAACATTAAGCTTATGAGATAAATGCTATTTAATAAGGAATCAGTTATAAAACTATTTCATGTACTTAAAGTACTATGTTCTTTAAATACAGTCTTATTATGCCACCTTCATTCCCACCAGTGGTCCCATGAATCACTGGAACCACTCAGATAACAATGACAGACTTAAGTTACATAATATCTGTAGGCTTTCTGGCCTCTTACTTATAGGCAGACTCTTTATAAATGGGAATATGAAAGACAAGATTAACTACAGATATGATTCTTTTAAGGATTCTGGTGTCTCTTAACTCTTTGTCAAGTTAACCCAAAGAGATTCAAATAAGGAGTAGGTCAGAAAACAGTTATCTGCCTTTTTGGGGAAGGGAGCTGCAATCTTGCATTTGAAATCTTGACTCCCCTCTGTGTGAGAGTGGTCCCCTCAGAGCACACCTGCCCTACTCTGGCTCGATTGCAAGCCTGATCAAAACCCATAAGCTCCTATCCAGGGGCACCAAGGTAGACCAGGTTAATGAAGTAAAGGCCCACTCTCCTGTACCAACACCCACTATTGCAGTATACAGAACTGTTTCCTCAAACTTTATTACATTGCTCAGTGTAATTCAAGAGTGATATCAAATATGCTTCAAATATGACTGTTCCCAAAGTTCACAGGGCAGGGGTCCTCAGGTACAGATCTGTGGCCTATTAGGAACTGGGCCACACAGCAGGAGGTAAGTAGCAGGTAAGAGAATGAAGTTTCATCTGTATTTACAGTTGCTCCCCATGGCTTGCATTACTGTCTGAGTTTCACCTCCTGTCAGATCAATGGCAGCATCAGATTCTCATAGGAACATGAACCCTGTTGTAAATTTTGCACACAAGGGATCTAGGTTGTGTGCTCCTTATGAGAATCTAATGCTTGATGTTCTCTCACTGATATGGTTTGCCTGTGTCCCCACCCAAATCTCATCTTGAACTGTAGTTCCCATAATCCCCATGTGTTTTGGGAGGGATCTTGTAGGAGGTAACTGAATCATGGGGATGGTTACCTCCTTGCTGTTCTCGTGATAGTGAGTGAGTTCTCATGAGATCTGATTGTTTTATAAGGAACTTTTTCTGTTTGGCTTGGCACTTCTCCTTCATTCCACCATAGGAAGAAGGATGTGTTTGCTTGCCCTTCTGCCATGATTGTAAGTTTCCTGAGACCTCCCCAGCCATGAGGAACTGTGAGTCAATTAAACCTCTTTTCTTTATAAATTATCCAGTCTCGGGTCTGTCTTCATAGCAACATGAGAACAGACTAATAAGGTAAATTTGTACCTCAGAGAGTGGGGTGCTGCTATAAAGATACCCAAAAATGTGGAAGTGACTTTGAAATTCTGTAACAGGAAGAGGTTGGAACAGTTTGCAGGGCTCAGAAGAAGATAAAAAATGTGGGAACGTTTGGAACTTGCTAGAGACTTGGAGGGGTCAGAAGACAAGATGTGGGAAAGTTTGGAACTTCCTAGAGACTTGTTGACTTTGTTTGACCAAAATGCTGATGGTGATATGGACATAAAGTCCAGGCTGAAGTGGTCTCAGATGGAGATGAGGAACCTGTTGGGAATTGGAGCAAAAATGATTCTTGCTATGCTTTAGCAAAGAGACTGGTGGCATTTTGCCCTGGTGCCAAAGATCTGGGGAACTTTGAACTTGAGAGAGATTATTTAGGGTATCTGGTGGAAGAAATTTCTAAGTGGCAAAGCATTCAAGAGGAAGCAAAGCATAAAAGTTTTGAAAATGTGCAGCCTGACGATGTGATAGAAAAGAAAAACCAATTTTCTGGGGAGAAATTCAAGCCTGCTGCAGAAATTTGCATAAGTAGTGAGGAGTGGAATGTTAATCACCAAAATGACGGGGAAAATGTCTCCAGGGCATGTCAGAGACCTTCATGGCAGCCCCTTCCATTACAGGCCTGTAGGCCTAGGACAAAAAAATTGTTTCATGGGCTGAGCCCAAGGCCCCCTGATCTATGCAGCCTCAGAACATGGTGTCCTACATCCCAACTGCTTCAACTCCAGCTGTGGCTAAAACGGGCCAAGGTATAGCTTAGGCTGTTGCTTCAGAGGGCACAAGCACCAGGCCTTGGTGACTTACACCTGATGTTGGGCCTATAGGTGCACAGAAGTCAAGAATTGAGGTTGGGGAACCTCCACCTAGATTTCAGAGGATGTGTGGAAATGCCTGGATATCCAGCCAGAATTTTGCCATAGGAGTGGAGCCCTCATGGAGAAACTCTGCTAGAGCAATGCAGAAAGAAAATGTGGA
Organism: Mandrillus leucophaeus; assembly: GCF_000951045.1. Taxonomy (NCBI): domain Eukaryota; kingdom Metazoa; phylum Chordata; class Mammalia; order Primates; family Cercopithecidae; genus Mandrillus; species Mandrillus leucophaeus. The sequence goes on along the minus strand of NW_012108986.1, from coordinate 534,693 downwards.
GTTGGAGCCCCGACACAGAGTTCCCACTGGGGCACTGCCTAATGGAACTGTGAGAAGAGGGCCACCATCCTCCAGATCCCAGATGATAGATCCACCAACAGCTTGCACTGTGCACCTGGAAAAGCTGCGGACACTCAATACCAGCCTGTGCAAGCAGCCAGGAGCAGGGCTGTACCCTGCAAAGCCACAGGACCAGAGCTGCCCAAGGCTTTCAGAGCCTTCCTATTCTATCAGTGTGACCTGGATGTAAGATATAGAGTCAAAGGAGTACTTTGAAAGGTTTAGTGGCTGCCCTATTGGATTTGAGACTTGCATGGGACCTGTAGACCCTTTGTTTGGCCAATTTCTCTCATTTGGAAGGTATTTACCCAATGTCTGTAATACCATTATATCTATAAAGTAACTAACTTGCTTTTGATTTTACAGGCTCATAGGCAGAAGGGACTTGCCTTGTTTTAGATGAGACTTTGGACTTGGACTTTTGGTTAATGCGTGAATGAGCTAAGATTTTGGGGACTGTTGGAAAGGCATGATTGTGTTTTGAAATGTGAGAATGTGAGATTTGGGAGAGGCCACGGGCAGAACGATATGATTTGGCTATGTCCCCACCCAAATCTCATCCTAGACTGTAGTTCCCATAATCTCCATGTGTTGTGGGAGGGATCAAGTGGGAGACAATTGAATCATGGCCATGGTTACCCCCATGCTGTTCTCGTGACACTGAGCGAGTTCTCATGAGATCTGAAGGTTTTACAAGGGGGTTTTTTCCCCCTATGCCTGGCACTTTTCCTTCCTGCCACCATATGAAGAAGGATGTGTTTGCTTCCCCTTCCACCATGATTGTAAGTTTGCTGCTGCCTCCCCAGCCCTGTGGAATTGTGAGTTAATGAAACTCTTTTCTTAATAAATTGCCCAGTCTTGGGTATTTCTTCATAGCAGCATGAGAACAGACTAACACAGTCACTGTCTCCCCTCACCCCAATATGGGACCACTTAGTTGCAGGAAAAAAGGCTTAAGGCTCCCATTGATTCTACATTATGGTGAGTTGTATGACTATTTCACTATATATTACAAAGTAATAATAACATAAATAAAGTGCACAATAAATATAATGCACTTGAATCATCCTGAAACTATCAACCCCCACCTTCAGTCCATATAAAACTTGTTTTCCACAAAACCAATCCCTGGTGCCCAAAAGACTGGGGACCTCTGCCATAGGGACAGCACCCAAGAAGCTACAACATTCATAAGGGAACTCCTCTTGGGCTCATCCATGTTCCTAATCAGGCTTCTTCCACCCCATGTGTCATGTTTCTGACTTCTATTCTGCAGATTTCTACCCTCCTTTTCAGAAACTATTTTGGGAAACATTATGTTCTGAATGTTTATGTTCCCCATTCCCAAATTGATATGTTGATGTCTATGCAGGCAAGATGATAGCATTGGGAAGCAAGGAGTTTGAGGGGTGATTAGGTTATAAGGACATAGTCCTCATAAATAGGATTAGTGCACTTATAAAAGAGACCTAAGAGAGACCCCTTGCCACTTCCACCATGTGAGGATACAATGAGAAGCAGACCCTCACAAGGCACTGAATTGCTAGTGCTTTGATCTCAGACTTCACAGCCTCCAGAACTGTGAGAAACACATTTCTGTTGTTTATAAGCCACCCAGTCTACGGTATTTTGTTATAAGCAGCCCAAGTGGGCTAAGACAGAGATGATGCCTCTTAGCCAGAGAGATTGATCTGTTTCCATGCTATTCTCTTCCACAGAAGTATTTTTTCCTAACTCTGAGTCCTTGCTTTTGAAGTAATGTTCTTGAGGTTGGGGGCAGTGAGAGAGCCAAAGACCCTGTCAACAGTGCAGTCCATAACCTGTGCTGACACTCTTCGAATAGCTTGGCAATATCCAGGGTGGGCACGAGTTCCCCAGGACAAGTCAATCTGTGAGAACACTGTAAGTGGAAGGAAGGGCACTTTATTCCTCCAACTGTGCAGTGAGGAACACACAAAACACACACACACACACACCACACAACACACACACATACAAACACACACATATACACACAGAGAAAACATACACAAAAGCAAAACACACACACATACACACACACATATGTATACACACACACTCAAACCACACACACCACCTTCCAAAGCTATATGTTAATCCTTAGGGACAGTGAATTCCAGTTCTCTAAGAAAGTTGGGAAATATCTTTTTCATCCATAACTAAATTACTATTTCATATTTTTTAGGCTAAGCAAAAAAATAGTTTTGCCTTCTTCCCTTGTTTCCAAATATTTCTTACAATGAACAACCCCTTTACTTCCCAAAGGCCCTGCCGAGGTGCTCAGATCAGTTTCTTTCAAGAAGAAGGAGGCGGAAGTTTTATTCTTCTAGTTACTTCTTATTCCTGCAATTACATTTTTAACACAATAACCCAGGAGATTCATTAATTTATTCAATAATTCTTCATTCATTCACTGATTCATTCAACAGATGTTTGTTGAGTACTAATGTGTGCTAATCAATGCTTGGGAAAATACAAATAAAACAAGATATGCCTTCAGTCCACAAATATCTTACAATATCATTAATTATAATACTATGTGAAAAGTGCTATGGGAAGTGCGAGGTGGGCATAGAGACAGTTGCAATTACATTTTCCTTGAAGAGTCATGGTCCTATTTTCCATCTGTTTTCATTGATAATGAGAAGTAGTAGCTCAGTTGTGAAAAAGGATTTTTTTTTCCCTTTATCTGAATTTGCACAGGACCATCACTCAGAATTAATGTTGGGTTTTTGGAGATATGTGTGGTATGTGTGTGTTTTCATTTCAACTACCCCCTCTGTTCAACTGGAAGAAGAAACTGCCACACTTTCAACTTAGGGTGGTGGGCGATGTGGCAAAGATGACTGGACCTGGAAAACCCACCCACCTGGATACCTTCTGTAAAGTCTTCACTTCATTTCAGGAATTAAAGATTCTCGGCTGGGCACGGTGACTCACGCCTGTAATCCCAGCACTTTGGGAGGCCGAGGCAGGCAGATTACCTGAAGTGGGGAGTTCGAGACCAGCCTGACCAACATGGAGAAACCCCGTCTCTACTAAAAATACAAAATTAGCCAGGCATGGTGGTGCATGCCTGTAATTCCAGTTACTTGGGAGGCTGAGGCAGGAGAATCGCTTGAACCCCAGAGGTGGAGGTTGCAGTGAGCCGAGATTGCACCATTGCACTCCAGCCTGGGCAATAAATGCAAAATTCCATCTCAAAAAAAAAAAAAAAAAAAGAAAAAAACAAAAACAAAACAAATCTAAAGATTCTCATAGCACAGATACCAGTCAATCTCACCAGCTTCACCCTTGCAAGAAAGCCACTTTGTAACCTGTACACACAGTTACTCTTGTGCTTCTGGAAATCTCCTGGGTCTTCTACTCTCCTGGGTCTTCTACTCTCCTGGATCCACAGCTGCCTCTGGTAGAGGAGAGGGAAGGGGTGAGAATAAGGTATGGGTGATGTCAGTAATGGTATGAAGATGTGAGGTCCATTCGTCAATCCATCTTATGAGTATTTGTTGAGCAGGTGCGCTGAAGCAGGCACTGTGGTAGGCTACAGAGACACTGTGTTCATTAATAAGACACAGATCTGTGGCAGACAGCTAGTTGTCTCCCTATATTTATTTTATGTATTTATTTTTTGAGACAGGGTGTCGCCCCGTCACCCAGGCTGGAGTTCAATGGTGCAATCTCGGCTCACTGCAACCTCCGCCATGTTGGCCAGGCTGGTCTCGAACTCCTGATGTCAGGTGATTTGCCTGGCTCAGCCTCCCAAAATGCTGGTATTACAGGCATGAACCACCATGCTTGGCCTATCTCCCTATATTTAATCTCCTCTCCTTCCCTAGTATTGATAATCGCCAGTAAAGCCTACAGTGTGCAGGTTCTTTTGCTATTAGGTGTACTCATGTGACAAAGTTGTGGCTAATGTAATGTGAGTGGAAGCAGCATTTGCTACTTTGGAGAGCTCAGCTTTTAAAGTATTCAACTTGTGCACCTCTCATCCTTTTCCTGTTCTTATTGACAAAGAGGTAGCAAGAACTTGGCAGCTTGACTGAGAGATGGAGGCTACGTATTGAGGGCAGCAGAACAATCTCATCAGTGCTAGAAGATTATATGAAAAAAAATATATGTGCAGCTTGTATAAGTGACATTACTTGGAGTTCTATTTGTTAAAGTGTTTTAGCCTGTACCTTAATTAATGCAGGCCTTGCCTTCCTTGAGCTTACAGTCTACAAGGAAACTTAGTAATCAACTGATCTCAAAATATATATATAATAAAAACTGAGTTAAAAGTTACATATGTAAGGGCCAGAATAGTGAAGTGAAGTAGTACAATAAAATGAAAAATATTTAGCATATTATAAAATGCTGTTTTAGGGTAAATTATTGAACGGTAGTGTCTAATGAGATGTACAAGCTCTAAGTCATATAAAAAGGAAAAATACTAAAGTTTGAACAGAACAACATTACTAGTATTTATATTATAATGCTAGGTTTAGAAATAAAAGGTAGAGGCCAGGCACAGTGGCTCACACCTGTAATCACAGCACTTTGGGAGGCTGAGGCAAGTGAATCACCTGAGATCAGGAGTTCGAGACCAGCCTGGACAACATGGTGAAACCCTGTCTTTACTGAAAATGCAAAAATTAGCTGGGCATGGTGGAGCATGCCTATAATCCCAGCTATTCGGGAGGCTGAGGCAGGAGGATTGCTTGAACCCAGGAGGCAGATGGTGCAGTAAGCCAAGATTGCGCCACTACACTCCAGCCTGGGTGACAGAGTGAGACCCTGTCTCAAAATACATACATACATACATACATACATACATACATACATAACAAAGAAAAATGTTTATATAAGGTAAATCTATCTAGACAAACATGAGGACAGATGAAGTACAAATAACATCCAAGCAAAAAGTACAAGCTATTTCTTTTATTAAGGAAAAGAATGAGGTTATTTTTTGTCTAAATCATTGGCTTGTCCACAATGATCAGATGCAACTGAAAGACTGTGCAAATGTCTGCTCATTTTGTGTAGACTTGAGACTAATTTTGTGTAGAAGCCAGAGACTAATTACAACAAACAGTGTGTACTGACAGGAAAAAACAACACACAACTAGAATAATGCTTCACTAAAGAACAAGAAGCACTTTCAGAATGATAGACACACAAGCAAATTTAATAAGGTAATGCATAAATGTGCAATTTTACAAGCAAGGAACATCGCATCACTGGATGACATCCAGATACAAGAATAAGAAAACCAGTGGGAGAGGCCAACTCATGAACTGAGAGTTGACCAGTTAGTCTGATTATTCTATGTAGAATCTTTGTTTCTGTTATGCCTAATATGGAGATAATTTGGACTTGAAACCATGGGAGATTGACTAGGCCCTCAATGTCAATCTAAAACATATCTACTAAAGCACACTTTGTATAAAAATTAAAAACAACAACCACTAATTATGGAAAATAGTAGCAACTCTTACGCCATATTATCTCATGGTGAGGAATTTCAGTATCCCTAAATTAAGATGCAATAATGTGGGAGAAATAAATATATCAAGTAAAATACAATATTTGCAAAAAATATTGCCTTTACTAATTAGTTCACATGCTAAACTAAATATAATTTAGTACCATAGAGACCAAAAAAAAAAAATTCACTGGAGGGGAAGAGAGAAGAATGAAAAATGTATGAATGGTTAAAAATACCAATATAGCAATGAATATATTTTTTCCATATAAATGCAAATTTTGCCAGTGGATATAATCTTAATAGATATGATGATGATGAATTTTCACTTCATTAGAATTCAAGTTAAATAAGTTACTGGAAGTGTTTTCCAAGAGAGTTCTGATAATTTAAACAAATCTCTTCATGAGAAAATAGTTTACTACTATGTTTTGGCTTTATCAGCATATAAAGGAGAAGAGTGTGTGTTTCTGGAAAGCTGACTTTTAAAATGGGAAAGAAGAACATTTAAAGACTCCATTGAAAATATTACCCTCATTTACTCTGACATAATTAAAAACATTTTTTTTTCAGAGTCTTCTTGCTACAGAACGTAATTTTATTACAACAAAAGTCATATCTAATTCAAGTTAAGTACGTGTTAATATCATGATTCAATTATGGCTGCTTTAGAGAAACAAACATTTCATCATTTAGAAAATAAATTGTGATACCATCTTAAGTGGAATATAGAAAAAACTAATAAAAATAGAAAAATCTAGGAAACATTTTAATATATATAATCATATCTACGTATTATTTTATCATTTTCAGGACATTATCACAGTCATCACGTTGTTTTGAGATCTGTAAAATCCAGGTGAGAGCAGGCACTTATTCAATAGGTACTTACCTAGCACCAACTATGTGCCAGGCACTGAAAAGCACTAAGGATTTAATGTTGGGCAAACAGAGAGTCACTGATTTCTTGGAGTTTATAGTTTCCTGGGAAAGGCAGCCAACATATTTGATAGTTCTTAAATATAAGGAACTATGACACATTAGAGAAACTTAAAGTTGGTCAATATGGTTAAAGTACAGAATGGAAGAATGGTTAAGTCTGGAGACAGAAGTGAGTGCTGCTAAACTGGTTCTCCTGCGTGAAGGAGAGAGGGGAGGTGTGGAGAAAACCCTTTGTAGCATTTGCCAGTTTCCACAGGGTACATACTCTCCCCACGTCCAATGATTCAGCAATTAGCTCACAAAATTCCAGAATATTTAATCAACTGCATACAGGTTCCAGCCAGTACGAGCCAGATCTAACACACTCCCTTTCTTCTCCAGAGGCTAGATCATGCAGGATCCTTGTATGCCATAAGCAGTTTGATTATTATCTTAAAGAGCAACAGAAGAACATATTTTTATTATATGTTATATATAGTGGACTTCTTCAGCATCAGCTTGCAGCATCAGCTTGTGAGGGTCCAAGAGAAAGACGGTGATGGCTAGAGTAAGAGTGATGGCAATAGAGAATAAGCAGTTGACAAAGTCAAGAAACAATCTGATGGTAAAATCAACAAGTCTTAGTGATGGACTAAGACACAAGGCAGAGGATGATGTCTACAGGTCTCTGACTTGCAAAACTGGAAGGGTGGATGGGTAATGGTATCAAGATAGAAAACCCTTGAGTCGGGAGAAATAGGTTTTAGGGGAAAAGACCATGAGGTCAGTTTTGAATTTGTAGATTTTTATGAACTTTTCTTTCAGATCTCCAGATCTCCAGAAAATGTTGAGTGGGTAGTGAGATGTGCGGATTTGGAGATTAGGAGAGGTTTGGGCTGAAGATAACCTTTCGGGAGTCAAAGTTTCAATTACATGATAATTGATACCATGCACTGATATTATAACCTAGGGAGAAAATACAAAGTGAGAAAAATGAGGACACTTAGGAATGATTCTTGAGAATATGCAGCATTTAAAGACAAGCAGAAGAGGCTGAGCCAGGAAAAGAGGGACACCATGGCCAGTGGGTAGGAGGAAAGCCAGGAGACTCCTCGGCTTTTCTTGGTCACAGAAGCCAAGAGAAGAGAGTGCTCAGGATGGATGGAGGGGGCAATGTTGCTGAATGTCAGACAAGTAGCTTGTCCAAGCTCACCCTGGGGATTAGGATGCAAACATTCTCACTATGTTTGTCAAGAACAAATTCTTAGTCTAACCAGAGCAGATAGAAAGAAAAGATATTTCAAGGATATGCAGATTTCGTTGATAAATGAAGACAGTATCTGAGATTAATGAGAATTGGAACTGGAAAGAGCTTATCTTTTATTGTCATTGTATTTGATTATAATTATTATATGTAGTATTGGATATAATTATGCTATGCTATTAGCATTAACTGTAAGTTTACTGTGAGACACTGCTCTGCACTTCACATGCATCTTTCTTTTGATTTTTACAATCCTGTGAGAATGATACTACTATTAGCTTCATTTTACAAATGAGAAAAATGAGTTTTAGAGAGGTTAAGTAACTTGTTCAAAGTCACACAAGGTGATAGGGGAGTCAGGGTTCAGAGCTAGGTTTAAGTGATTCCAAAGCTCATACCCTTGAACAATGTACAGATTGGCATTAATCAAGGCATCTATTCCCAGGGGCCAGGCATGGTGGCCTTACACCTGTAATCCTAGTGTTTTGGGAGGCCAAGGCAGGAGGATCATTTAAGGCCAGAAGTTCAAGACTAGCCTGGGCAACATAGCAAAACCCTCTCACTAAAACAAAAATAAAATAAAATAAGTTATCTGGGCAAGGTGGTACAAGCCTGTGGTCCTAGCTACTTGGGAGGCTCAGATGGGAGGATCACTTGATCCTAGGAGGTCAAGGCTGCAGTGAGCTATGATACCATGCCACTGCACTCCAGACTAGGTGACAGAGTGAGACCCTGTCTCTATTAAGAAAACAAAAAGTGTCTACTCCCTCGATCACTGCTCTCCCCTCAGAGGCCCAGTCACATATGCTCTGTCCAGAGTGCTCCATTCTCCATTCTTATAGTGGACTTCTTCAGCATCAGCTTGCATATGACCCATCATAGTCTTAGCCCTGATTCTTTATGAGCTTAGCGCCTACACATCCCAATTCTAAACCTCACAGAGGAATGTGCTCAGACCAGTTCATCTAGGATGTAGAAGGAAGGCAGGTGCCCTCTCATGATTCGAACAGCTATGTCTAGGGATTGAGGTCATAAAGAGAGTAGTGTTTTGGGGCAGAGACTGTTACCTCAGAGTGAAACAGAAACAGGATTGCTGTTTTGGATACACATACTCTCAAATTCTCAGTCTTTTTGTATCTTCAACCTTTCTTCTGACTTTTTCCTAAACATATAAACATGTTGCTCTCAGTTTTAGTCGGATATTTTTAATGGTAAATGACAGAAACTCAGCTAAAATTTATTTAAGCAGAAAGAGAAATTTTATTGTAGAAATACTGATGATCTCAGCTCTTGAGAGAAAGAATGTTTCTGGCTCTGCAAGAACAATCAGAAGCAAGGATCTAAATGTTGCTAGCACTCTTATCTTTCTTTCTGTCTTTCCGGTTGTCTTTCTTCTCCACATTTCTCTACATTTTTATTTGTCTTTATCATTGCAGGTTGCTTTTCAAAACATGATGGAAAACATGGCTGCCAACCAATTTTACAGCTTATAGTTTCAATCACTGAAATGAAATTGATTTGGTATTTCTCCAGTATAAAATCTAAAAATCCCATGGTGGGGAAACTGGCTCATTTGAGTACATTAGCCACTCCTCATTCATCCAGGTGGTTCATTGGAATGGATTCTTTGGACCAATTTGGATTAGATTAACTACCAATTAATTCTGACAAGGAAATGGATCATATAAGAAACATGATATCTCTCAGCCAGGCGTAGTGGCTCATGCCTGTAATCCCAGCATTTTGGGAGAGTGAAGCAGGTGGATCACTTGAGATCAAGAGCTCGAGACTAGCCTGGCCAACATGGTGAAACCCCGTCTCTACTTAAAAATGCAAACATTATCCCAGCGTTATGGCAGGCACCTGTATTCCCAGCTACTCAGGAGACTGAGGTAGGAGAATTGCTTGAACCTGTGAGGCAGAGGTTGCAGTGAGCTGAGATTGTGCCACTTCACTCCAGCCTGGGCGACAAGCAAGACTCCATCTCAAAAAAAAAAAAAAATACACAGGAAATATGATATCTCTCATTCTTCTATCCCATGTTGGTGGAACTGCTTTGGGAGGACATCAGAAGAAGAAGTTTCCAGGAGAAGCAGGTTGCTCCATTCTCATCTTCCTAATGGCTGGTTTCCTCTGCCTCAGCTTGCACATGGCCCATCAAAGTCTTATCCATGAGTTCCTTTCTCATGAAGGTGCTGAGCTAACTACAGTCTTCCTTCTCACCTTCCTTTATTCATTCCTTGTCTCCAGGGTTCTATCTGGTGATCACTGAATATTCTAAGTATTTCACATGTGAAACCTCATCAATATTCACACTTAGAATTGCTATATTATGTTGTTGACTCAGAAATACAAGTTTCTAGTCTTTCCCTCTTCTTTTGACTGCAGACCCAAGTTTGAACTTAGCCTCTGAATGATTTTAACTTTTTAACATTCTCTTAAGTTGCTTATATCAGTTAGTGACCTCCCTATCTAGCCTGAGAAAGAAGACGGAATTTCTCTGGACCTCTCTAAATGGTCTGCTGCAGCAGTCTTATAGCTGGTCTTCTCTTGTTTGAATTCTTTTCCACATTGCTGCCAAAGTTGTCTTTTTTTTTTCTTTTGGCAGGGTCTCACTCTGTTGCCCAGATTGGAGTGCAATAGTGAGATCATGGCTCACTTCAGATTCAAGCCCCTAGGCTCAGGTGATCTTCCCACTTCAGCTGCCAAAGTAGCTGGGGCTACAGGCATACACCACAATGCATGGATAATTTTTATGCTTTGTAGAGACAAGACTTTGGCAACTTGCCCAGGCTGGTCTCAAACTCCTGGGCTCAAGAGATCCATGTGCTCAGCCTCCCAATGTGCTGGATTATAGACATGAACCACTGTGTCTGGCCAAAGTTGTTGTTCCAAAACCAACTCCAGTCATGATACTTTCCCAAATAAAAAAGTCTTTTAATGACTCTCCATTGTCCAAAGCCTCAACTTCACTCACCTTAATGTGCATAATAGAAATTTCAGGTACTGCTTCTCTCTCTAGACTCATTTTCAGTAACCTCCTCAGAATCCAAACCTCCAAAAACACTGAACCATTTGCAGCTCCTACCTGAGCAATGCTCTTTGTAGATACAGGATGCTTTGAAATGCAGTTTTTCTATAGTTTTTCTCTCTTCCCATTTCATAGCAAATTCCCACTTATCCTTTGAAATTCAACCCAAACATTCTTTCTTCTATAAAGTTTTCCCTGACATCATCAAGTCTATGTAGATTGATGCTTTTCTTCAATGCTTCTAATAACTACCTAAATAGGTGCAAGCCTGCATTATACCTGCTACGATGCTAATCACTTTAGTTACACATCTGCATTTTCGACTTGAGGTAGAGCTTATTTTTTTATGACTGCAGTGTCGTCTTCTTCCTGGTACACTGAAGGTATTTAATAAAGTGTTGAAATTATTAATTTATAAAGATAAAAATATGGAAAAACCAAAGTTCTGTTTATTACTAATTCATCTTGAACTTGGTTATGAGCTCATCAAAAATAGCATTCCCAAATCAGGTTGCTACTCAGTATATGATTCTCTGAGTGGCCCTGTCAGTATCACTCTTCCTTTTATGCTTATCCCATATCCTTTGCATTGGTTATTAATCCAAAAGCAGAAATTCTAAGTCCAGCTGGGCCAACAGGATATTCCCCCCACAGGCATGTGAAAATGACTTGAGGTTTTTCAGAAATGGAAGTTTCTGAGAGCTGAGTCATCCGATGTGAGTGTCTTACAGGGAGGATTTGTGAGCAACCAGGCCTGATGATTTCCCTGGATCTGTTCCCATTTCTGTCCTCTTCAAGGACTACGTACACTGCTCTTCCTTTGATTTTGTGAGCAGCCCTTTTCACACGCTCCCCTATTTCACTGTGATGAGCTAGAGTCAGTTTCTTTTGCTTATAAATAAAAGAATCTTAACCAAAGCACCAATTATAAAAATACTGAAAGATTGCAAACACTATTGACTGATTCACTATTCTGAGGGTTAATGACTAGGTTCTCATAAACGCACACAGTGAAGCTCTTTGAGCACACAGATTTTGTAGCTTTCTAAGAGGTTAGATTTAGCAGAAACAAAGGTAGGCAAATTCTTGGTACTCTTTTCTACAAAACCACATGAACTCAATTTAAACATTGTTTTCATTTCAGGTGTCCTTTTTTCATGTTTTTCATAAAAGAATATATTTTTCCCTTTCTAGAAATAGTCTTTTCACTTCAAATTTAAAATGCCACGTTAAGTTAACATAGAATTTTGGCTTCAATTGTTCCTAGATGTTAGGTCCACTTCTCCTCAATGCCAATTAAAATGACATAGTCTGACGTATGTGTATCTGATGTTTCCATAGCAGCTAACACTAAGCAGCTTTACTTCCTAATTAGCTTGACGGTACACTGTGAAATTCCTTCTATCCAAAGACGAGATGTTATAAGATATGGTCTTTGTGTAAACATAACCTTCTATGACAGGAAGCCAAAAAGCAAAATTTATCCAGATGAAACAGAAAGGGGAAATGTGCTCAGCCAAAGTGTTAAATTCAAGCTGAGATTTGGCAGAACACTGGGAAGAAAATATCCTCTACCGTTTTGTTAGCACACGCACACTCAGTGGAATACTTAATAATCAGAAGGAATGTAAGGCTTGGTTTTGTAATGCAGTTTGGCAACTGGCATCTCCAGTACCCGAGGTCTGTACATATCGTCACAAGACATTATTTAATATTGATTTAGAGGACACATCAGCCTGCTGATTCAGCTCCACTACTTGCTGTCAACAACAGTGATAATATTATAAAAACCCTCATGTACTCAGTGGTTATTTAACAAAGTAATCTCAGCTTTCAGGAAATAGAAAATAATCCATCAAGCTAAAAAGCTTACCAAGAATTCAAAGCAGCATCTCAAAGTCCAGGTGCTAAAGCTGATCTGATCTCTATTTACTCTTATGTTAGACTTAATTCTAACCAGTATAAAAATTTAGTTTTATGGCTCCCAAAAAATAAGCAGCAAATAAGAAGACAGAGACAAGTGACTTCTATTACACTGACAGCGAAAGAGGGGAAAGAACATTATAGAAAAGCAAGAACAAAACTGCAAAATGTATACTTGTCTGGAGTCACTTCAAAGAAGGACAAATATTGGTGTAAGGAAGAGACTCAGTGAAGAAATAAAAGAAAGAAAGAAAAAGGACAAATAGCCCAATTTAGCTTAGTAGCCCCCGAGGCAACTCTGTATTATTATTGGAAGGGTGGGCATCCTGAACCATCAAGAAGAGTTTGGTAAATTCTGTGTGGTGGCCTCTAGTTATGAAGAAAGCAGCTGGGTGGGGTGGCTCATGCTTGTAATCCCAGTACTTTGGGGTCCTCAGGCGAGCGGATCACTTGAGGTCAGGAGTTCAAGACCATCATGGTTGACATGGTGAAACCTTGTCTCTAGTAAAAAACAAAACAAAACAAAACAAAAAAACAAAAACTAACTAGGAATGGTGGTGCATTCTTGTAATCCCAGCTACTCAGGAGGCTGAGGCAGGAGAGGAATTGCTTGAATATGGGAGGCTGAGGTTGCAGTGAGCCAAGATTGTGCCATTATACTCCAGCCTGGGCACCTGGGCAACAGAGCGAGGCATGGTTTAAAGAAAAAAAAAGGAAAGGAAAAAGAAAGCAGAAACATATTTAAATTTCAAGAAGAATGTATTATAACACTGAATGGAGGCAGGGATGAGGGGAGGATACTGAAGGAAGAGGAGCAGCCATGAGTCCCAGGAGCCATGAACAAAATAGATATGACTAAGGGCTCAGTTGTTGCAGCAGACCTTACCACGAAGGACTTGGGAGTGGAAACAGAAAGGAGGGTTAGAAGGAGTAACTGGAATTGCCAGATAAGCACATAAACTGCTCCAGGGTCCTGGGGAAGAGAGGCCTTGAGATGGTAACAGAAGAAATCACTTACAAAAGAGACCGTACAGTGTAGTGTAGGCTGCTGTGGAAGTTGAGAGGTCCCACTGCTTAGAATTCATCTGCAGCCAGCTGTAATTTGGGAATAAAGCAAAATTATTTTAGTCACGCATCTATAAACAGGTACTTTGATATCTAATGCCAAATGTTTGATTTTATTTGAAAAGCATGTTTTGCTTATTTTGAGCAAGCATTGTGCTGTGAATTAATGAAGGCATAAAAGATAACGAAGAGATTCTTCCAAGATGGCCGAATAGGAACAGCTCCAGTCTGCAGCTCCCAGTGTGATTGATGCAGAAGATGGGTGATTTCTGCATTTCCAGCTGAGGCAAGGGTTCAGGGGATTTCCCTTTCCTAGCCAAGGGAAGCCGTGACAGACAGTACCTGGAAAAATGGGACACTCCCATCCAAATACTGCACTTTTGAAATGGTCTTAGCAAATGGTACACCAAGAGATTATATCCCATGCCTGGCTCGGTGGATCCCATGCCCACAGAGTCTTGCTCACTGCTAGTGCAGCAGTCTGAGATTGACCTGAGAGGCAGCAGCCTGGCATGGGGAGGAGCGTCTGCCATTGCTGAGGGTTGAGTAGGTAAACAAAGCAACTGGGGAAGCTGGAACTGTTTGGAGCCAACCACAGCTCAGTCACGCCTGCTGCCTCTGTAGACTCCACCTCTATGGGCAGGGTATAGCTGAACAAAAGGCAGCAGAAACTTCTGCAGACTTAAACATCCCTGTCTGACAGCTCTGAAGAGAGCAGTGGTTCTCCCAGCACAGTGTTTGAGCTC
>NW_012108986.1:518260-520142 GCF_000951045.1 Mandrillus leucophaeus | reverse complement strand
AGAGGTCCCATTGCTTAGAATTCATCTGCAGCCAGCTGTAATTTGGGAATAAAGCAAAATTATTTTAGTCACGCATCTATAAACAGGTACTTTGATATCTAATGCCAAATGTTTGATTTTATTTGAAAAGCATGTTTTGCTTATTTTGAGCAAGCATTGTGCTGTGAATTAATGAAGGCATAAAAGATAATGAAGAGATTCTTCCAAGATGGCCGAATAGGAACAGCTCCAGTCTGCAGCTCCCAGTGTGATTGATGCAGAAGATGGGTGATTTCTGCATTTCCAGCTGAGGCAAGGGTTCAGGGGATTTCCCTTTCCTAGCCAAGGGAAGCCGTGACAGACAGTACCTGGAAAAATGGGACACTCCCATCCAAATACTGCACTTTTGCAATGGTCTTAGCAAATGGTACACCAAGAGATTATATCCCATGCCTGGCTTAGTGGATCCCATGCCCACAGAGTCTTGCTCACTGCTAGTGCAGCAGTCTGAGATTGACCTGAGAGGCAGCAGCCTGGCATGGGGAGGAGCGTCTGCCATTGCTGAGGGTTGAGTAGGTAAACAAAGCAACTGGGGAAGCTGGAACTGTTTGGAGCCAACCACAGCTCAGTCACGCCTGCTGCCTCTGTAGACTCCACCTCTATGGGCAGGGTATAGCTGAACAAAAGGCAGCAGAAACTTCTGCAGACTTAAACATCCCTGTCTGACAGCTCTGAAGAGAGCAGTGGTTCTCCCAGCACAGTGTTTGAGCTCAGAGAATGGACAGACTGCCTCCTCAAGTGGGTCCCTGACCCCCATGTAGCCTAAATGGGAGACACCTCCCAGTAGGGGCCGACTGACACCTCATACAGATGGGTGACCCTCTGGGACGAAGCTTCCAGAGGAAGTATCAGGCAGCAATATTTACTGTTATGCAATATTTGCTGTTCTGCAGCTCTGCTGGTGATACCCAGGCAAACAGGGTCTGGAATGGACCTCCAGCAAACTCCAACAGACCTGCAGCTGAGGGAGCTGACTGTCAGAAGGAAAACTAACAAACAGAAAGGAATAGCATCAACATCAACAAAAGGGACATCCACACCCAAACCCCATCTGTAGGTCACCAACATCAAAGACCAAAGGTAGATAAAACCACAAAAATGGGGAGAAACCAGAGCAGAAAGCTGAAAATTCTAAAAACCAGAGCACTACTTCTCCTTCAAAGGATTGCAACTCCTCACCAACAACGGAACAAAGCTGGATGGAGAATGACTTTGACGAACTGACAGAAGTAGGCTTCAGAAGGTCGAAAATAACAAACTTCTTTGAGCTAAAGGAGGATGTTCGAACCCATTGCAAGGAAGCTAAGAACCTTGAAAAAAGATTAGACGAAAAACTAACTAGAATAAGCAGTGTACAGAAGACCTTAAATGACCTGATGGAGCTGAAAACTGTGGTAAGAGAACGATGTGATGCATGCACAAGCTTCAATAGCTGATTTGACCAAGTGGAAGAAAGGGTATCAGTGACTGAAGATCAAATCAATGAACTAAGGTGAGAAGAGAAGTTTAGAGAAAAAAGAGTAAAAAGAAATGAACAAAACCTCCAAGAAATACGGGACTATGTGAAAAGACCAAATCTATGTTTGATTGGTATACTTGAAAGTGACAGAAAGAAAGGAACCAAGCTGGAAAACACTCTTCAGGATATTACCCAGGAGAACTTCCCTAACATAGCAAGGTAGGCCAACATTCAAATTCAGGAAATACAAAGAATGCCACAAAGATACTCCTCGAGAAGAGCAACCTCAAGACACATAATTGTCAGATTCATCAAGGTTGAAATGAAGGGAAAAATGTTAAGAGGAGCCAGAGAGAAAGATCAGGTTACCCACAAAGGGAAGCC
>NW_012108986.1:514500-514965 GCF_000951045.1 Mandrillus leucophaeus | reverse complement strand
ACATCACACTACCTGACTTCAAACTATACTACAAGGCTACAGTAATTCAAACAGCATGGTACTGGTACCAAAACAGAGAGATAGACCAATGGAACAGAACAGAGGCCTCAGAAATAACAAGGTCTAGAAAATCTAGAAGAAATGGAAAAATTCCTGGACACATACACCTGCCTGTGAAAGAAGATCTACCAAGCAAATGGAAAGTAAAAAAAAAAGAGTTACATAGGTATACATGTGCCATGTATATCTCCATCCCTTTATTTTGAGCCTATGTGTGTTTCTGCACATGACATGGGTTTCCCGAATACAGCACACTGATGGGTCTTGACTCTTTATCCAATTTGTCAGTCTGTGTCTTTTAATTGGGACGTTTAGCCCATTTACATTTAAGGTTAATATTGTTATGTGTGAATTTGATCCTGTCATTATGATGTTAGCTGGTTATTTTGCCTATTAGTTGATGCA
>NW_012108986.1:509822-511248 GCF_000951045.1 Mandrillus leucophaeus | reverse complement strand
GTACCAGCCACTGCAAAAACAGGCCAAATTGTGAAGACCATCAATGCTATGAAGAAACTGCATCAACTAATGGACAAAATAAGCAGCTAACAACATAAGGACAGGATCAAATTCACACATAGCAATATTAACCTTAAATGTAAATGGGCTAAATGCCCCAATTAAAAGACACAGTCTGGCAAATTGGATAAAGAGTCAAGACCCATCAGTGTGCTGTATTCAGGAGACTCATCTCACGTGCAGAGAGACATATAGGCTCAAAATAAAGGGCTGGAGGAAGATCTACCAAGCAAATGGAAAGTAAAAAAAAGCAGGGGTTGCAATCCTAGTCTCTGATAAAACAGACTTTAAACCAAGAAAGATCAAAAGAGACAAAGAAGGCCATTACATAATGATAAAGGGATCAATTCAACAAGTAGAGCTAACTATCCTAAATACATATGCACCCAATACTGGTGCACCCAGATTCATAAAACAAGTCCTTAGAGACCTACAAAGATATTTAGACTCCCAAACAATAACAATGGAAGACTTTAACACCCCACTGTCAATATTAGACAGATCAACAAGATAGAAAGTTAACAAGGATATCCAGGACTTGAACTCAGCTCTGCACCAAGCAGACCTAATAGATGTCTACAGAATTCTCTACCCCAAATCAACAGAATATACATTCTTCTCAGCACCACATCACACTTATTCCAAAAATGACCACGTACTTGTAAGTAAAGCACTCCTCAGCAAATGTAAAAGAACAGAAATCACAATAAACTGTCTCTCAGACCACAGTGCAATCAAATTAGAACACGGGATGAAAGAACTCACTTAAAACCGCAGAACTACATGGAAACTGAACAACCTGTTCCTGAATGACTACTGAGTACATAACAAAAGGAAGGCAGAAATAAAGATGTTCTTTGAAATCAATGAGAACAAAGACACAACACACTAAAATCTCTGGGACACATTTAAAGCAGTGTGTAGAGGGAAATTTATAGCACTAAATGCCCACAAAAGAAAGCAAGAAAGATCTAAAATCAACACCCGAACATCACAATTAAAAGAACTAGAGAAACAAGTGCAACCATATTCAAAAACTAGCAGAAGCCAAGAAATAACTAAGATCAGAGCAGAACTGAGAGAATTAGAGACACAAAAAACCCTTCAAAAAATCAATGAATCCAGGAGCTGTTTTTTTGAAAAGATCAACAAAATTGATACACCGCTAGCAAGACTGATAAAGAAGAAAAGAGAGAAGAATCAAATAGATGCAACAAAAAATGATAAAAGGGATATCACCACTGATCCCACATAAATACAAACGACCATCAGAGAATACTATAAACACCTCTATGCAAACAAACTAGAAAATCTAGAAGAAATGGAAAAATTCCTGGATACATACACCTGCCCAAGACTAAACCAG